>NW_003302551.1:21180609-21221946 GCF_000004255.2 Arabidopsis lyrata subsp. lyrata
GTTCCAAACAAGATTAATACCTGAAGTAGTCGGAAACATCTTCTTCCCTGAAGATACTGTCAGCCGGGAAAGTCAGATAGATCTGTCTGGAAGCCGGGCAGGCCATGGCCGAAAGGTCGATCCTCTCTGGCCTCCATCTTCCCAACTTGTGCAAGTCATCGCCCATCATCAGAGCAGCAGCTCTGCTACACATTTTACCAACCAAAGTTTCAGATACCCATCCATACATCAAGATGATTTTTAAATTTAAAAAAAAAAAAAAAAAAAAGCTCCAACCTTTTGGCTTCACTCTGCTGCAAGTTAACACCTTTGGGGGAGAATGGATAACCGGTGAACTGATGGGCAAGTCTCGGAGGAACAGAGCTTTGATGATGGATGTCTAATTTGCAGTCAGCGTAGGAGTACTGTCCCCATCCGAACCCTAAATCGTCGGAAACGCAACCGCCGGTTCTCGGAGCCAAGAAAGAAAGCCGCTCGTCGAGATCTTTCTTGGCCTTGGCTATGACAGAATGAAGTAGATTCTGAGGCCCGAAAGCTAACCTTATCATCTCCTTCTCTCCGTGATCCTGAAGGAGGAGGAGGCCCATGATCTTGGAAGCATTAGCTGGGTCTAAGCTCTGGATTCTAGAGAGCACGACCCTAGTTGCTTCGTACACATCCATGGAAACACACTCTTTGGTCGATGAGACCTTGTCTCTCTCTCTCTCTCTTAATCTTCTCTTTGGCAGGAAAAAAGAAACACTGCTTTTGTTGTCTTGGTGTTGTGTACAAAAGGATGTTTGGTTTCTTGTCTTGGACTTTAGCAAATCTAAAAAGGCTTTCTTTCTCAACTACCTTACCATCATCATCATCATCATCACTCCAGTACCACTCCACTCCATACCTAAGCTTCTTTCTCCTCTTCTCTAAATTCTCAAAGTTGCTTCTTCCCTCGTGTGGTGTGGTGTGGGGAAATTAAAAAAAAAAAAAAAAAAAGAGTAAAGAGTGGAGTGACTGTGTCTTCTGAGCTCCAACTCCCAAGTGAGTGGGTCAAAGCGTCAAACTTTGGAGTTTTGCAATCAAACACAACACTCTCTTTTTTTTTTTTTTTTTTCCATCAACACAACACTCTCTCTCTCTCTCTATCATTTAAGTATTTTTTTTAAACAATACAACAAAACCTTACCATATGATTCTCTATTGTATAATCATCTTTTATACTATACTAGAAATAAACATGTTTTTGTCTGTTTCAGCAGCATTCTATAGATTACAGAATGTGGGTTTCTGATTTTCAAACTTTTATTTGCAAATTCAGTTTTATGCAGACATATTATTTGATTTGACCTGTCGTTTCATTATATTCCATGCATACATTTTTAAATTATACTCCTAAAGCTTATCTTTTTCTTGGTGCTAAAAATTGCTTCCCCCAATAATCAGTCTATTGCAGTAAAGTCTTCTTTTATTATTATAGATACTCAAGGATTATAAATTTATCAAAATAGCTTACTTAAATGTTTAAAAATATAAAGCTGAAATTGATGAATGTTGAAAAGAAGAAGAAGAGAGCAATCATTAAAATAATGACGTCGATATGAGTTACACGGCCCTCACCCTCACCATTGCTAAAATTACTGAGCACACACATACATACAATACTCTTTTTTTTTTTGTAAATCCAAAGATTATATATATATAAAAGATGATTGCATTTGCACGTTCTCTTGCTTTCAACCATCTCTGACACCGAACAATTTTTGTGTTCAGGTATAGGAGCGAACCTTTTTATTCACCTCCTTCACTATTAACCAATTATTATGTCATGTTATATAATACTAAATATAAATAAAAAACTAATTAGAAAAATAAAATTAATTAAGAAAATAAATCATTAATATTAAGATTTATTAATTAACGGAGTCTTAGATTACCAAAACAAAACATTGATTTCATGAGATTTACCACAAAAAAAAAAAAACATTAAGTTCATTTTCTTCGTAGGAACATTGATTTCATGAGTTTTACCCCAAAAAAAACATTGATTTCATAAGACTAGACACATGACGATAGACAGAGATTTTATAATTACAAACTCAAAACAAGAAGAATACATAATTGATAATCTTATACAAATTGATTGAATTCACCTGATCCTATATTTTCAAATTAAAATTCTTCTTACAGATACAAGAGCAGTGTTCTCTAGATGTATAATATACGTTCTTCCTAGAGTCTAAAAAAATATCAATTATACTAACAGTCGCATGGCTTCGATGTTGCAGATGGAATAGTTCCAGAATTCTGAAACCGAAAACCTAAAAGAAGAAGAAGAGAACGACTCCGTTAATTTGTTTTGATTGTCTACGATTCCGTTAATTAATACTAGTTAAATCTTACTGTTAATGATTTATATTTTAAATTAATTTTATTTGTTTATTTAATTTTTAATTTTATTTAAGTATGATTGACTAAGAATGAAGGGAGTGAATACAAGGGTTCCATTTACACACAAGTACGTAGCCATTGGGTGTGATCCTCACGCGCCAGTGATCACACATGCATTGTATTGCCAAGCTACTCTTATTATTAGTTACTCCCTCCGTTTTCGAATAGTTGTCGTTTTAGAGAAATTTTTTTGTTTTTAATTAGTTGTCGTTTTCAGTTTTCGATGCAAAATTTATTACTTTTTTATTTTTTATATTTATTTTTATTATGCAACTTGATTTACTATTGGTTAAATTATATTTAGATAGATAATTAATGATATTTTTATATTGAAAAACTAACAACATTAATAGTTTTTTAATTTGTGTGCATATAGTTAAAACGACAGCTATTCGAAAACGGAGGGAGTACCTCCTCATTCGGATTCAGAAACCACAATTGTCAATTGAGGTTGCTCTCTCTCTCTCTCCCTACTTACCTTACTTATTCAAGTCATCACAACACAAAGTCTGTGCCTTACGTCAGTCGTCAACGACGTTCCAATCATCAATGCCTTTTTGGTTTCTTCCTAAATACTGTCTTTATCTCTCTTTCAGACTCTCTCACATAAATCCATAGTACTAATTTTATAAGCAACGTCTCTCAAGTCAAGCAAATTGGTGGTAATGCGTTTTTTGGGTCCATAAACATACACTCTCCACTGTATGGGCCTATATTTCCTCGCTATATGGGCCTGTTTTATTAAACCCAAAGATTAGATATTTTCATCTACAAGACCTGCTGTAACCACATTTGATTTGTCCTGTCGCTTCAATTCTCCTTTCTTTCTACTACCTCTCGCTTCCTATTCTTCTTATTATGGGGTCAAATTGTGAAATCTGTCTTCTCAATACTAACCGAGAATTCATGGAGCTGTGTATTCAGACTTACTGATAAATATATTACGCAAGTATTAGTGTACTTTACATATTCATTGGATTCCTGATAAACAAAACACAGATTTGTTTAGTTCTAAAGAATTGTCTTAATCAGGATCTTATAAAAACAGTTAGTAGATATCAAGCTCTTTCTATTCGCATTTAGGAAGGGTCCTATCTCTCTCCTGGCTTCCCTATCAAGGTTCAGCAGCTCGATTATCCGATTCCGAAGCAGAGCACGAGAGAGGATCCTCTGTTTTATGGACTTAAGGGACTTTTATGCTTCTCTTCATCAAATCACTCGGTTACCTCTCATCGACCTCCCACGTCGGTGGCTCGGAATTTGACCGTCATGTTCGTGTTCATCACTGGGGTATTGCTCTTCTTCTTGGAATTCAAGAGGTGCAAGATGGACGAGAAGGCATTTGCGGAGTGCACGGCATGGGGCGCATTTCTTCATAAAGTTTGTTCAACGCGTTCTAGGATACTCCCCTTACGCGTAGTCACCCTTTATTAGTATTCTGGCGGGAATATTATTAAGTGGCTCCGAATGCTACTTTTTTGCTTAGTCCATGTTTCGAATATGCCAAAAAAAAAGAGAGTAAAAAAAATTCGTAGAAGAGAAACGTACAAACTTGTCCGGTAAGGTAACATCCAAAAACATGAGAATGTTAAAGCAACTTGATGATCTCTATCTTATCTAAACAAAAGAGTAACTGGATGCAGCAGATGAGGTTCATAAATGTAAAAAAAAAAAAAAAAAAAACGTCGTTTTTAAAAGAACAAAATTAAGAAAGCAAAAGGTGTCTGATACACACGTCCCTCCTTTAGATTCATAAAAATTTTCCATGAACCCAGAAAATAAATAATCATCGCACACTTTGCCTCGCCTTGACCATCATCCGCTTTAGTGTTGCCAGCCAGAAGTTGCATTCGTCCCATTCGTTGGTCGTCAGAAGTACCTGTTTGTTTGTTTTTGAGTCAATAAAACTGATTATTAAACACCAATCATGTATCAAGTAACCCAGAAGAGATCAATTCACTAGCTTACCTGTATTTGAAGGGCTGCGCTGTAGTCATTGTTGTCCAGAGCTTGACACAGCTGTGCGAGTTTGTCCGCAGCATTCTTGGAGATGTCTCCGCTGTTGAGTTTCACAAACAGAGCACCTAATTTTCTCGAGTTGTCTTCTATCTCACGCTTCTTAGTAGGATTTGCACGTGCGCCTCCCAGTGCTTCCGATGTCTCATTAAAAAGCCTTGTCAACGTTGCTATCACAGGTTTCTGGTGGGCTGGATCAGTTTACAACAGGTGATCATTATATGACTTCAATCAGAAACAAAACAGACATAAGGCGCTAATGTCACGTCGTACAATACCTGGAACGTTGGAAGTATCTGCAGTCTGAACAGTTGGTGGCGGAGTTGCAGGCGTAGGGGCTGCCTGCGCAGCTGCCTGCTGTGTTGGAGGACTAGCTGGTTGCACAGATCTTGGAGCAACTCCTGGAGTTGCCATGGGCGTAAATCCTTTGGGTCCAGCTGCTGGAGCCACAACTTGGGGCATCTTAGGGTTAGGATATTGCCCAACTTGTGAAGGGCCAGAAGGTGCATATGTACCAGGACCCGGGCGAACCGGGTATGCATTGTTAGATGGTCCCTGATGAAATAGCTGTTAGCTTCGTTTAAACTAAAACTGCGGGTAACATCAAACACACTGGAGGCAAAAGTTCACATACCGTGAATGAATGAGAACTCATGGTTGGCTGCTGATATTGGTCTGCATTCTTCAGTGCAGGGGGAGTTGAAGGAACAAATGTAGTCCTCATGGTTGGCTGAGCATTGCTTGCAGGAGCTGGAGTGAAAGATGGCTGCATATACACACCATAGTCAACAAGTTGGCCCAAGAAATCTGTACATAGCAAACAAAACACTTCCCCACCACAAACTTTTCTCACAACATCTAGGATATAGATTCTACAGAAGAGAACTAAAGTAAAGGTCCACATTATCCTCTTCTCAGGACATGGGTTTAGAGGCTGAAAATGTTCAGTTTTGGGGAGTATTTTTTTAGGTCAAAGAACCAGATACCAATATCCATCTGCTATTCTGACAAAAAAAATTCACACGAAAGAAGAGACTATGCATTTGAGCACCACATACATATTCCAGATGTCATCATATCTCAAAAGCTTGACCAATACCCTTAGACAAAAACATAACAAAAACGGACACTTTCCTGATCTATACAAGAACTGCCAAGTAAGGATGATCATTAATGCATGATGCAGCAAAAGAAATGCAGCAAAGCCAAAACTTTAGAAACCTGCGGAGCTGGCTGAGCTTGGTGAGGCATAAACATGGTTGGTTGCTGCATGGGTGGATGTGAAGCTTGAGGGACATAATAAGAATCAGTGTATGGTTGCTGATACTGATTATCATATGGGTTTGCAAGAACGTTTGGTTGCGCCTGAGTTGGCTCCTAATCCACAGAAGAGTAAAAAGGCTAAGTATGTTATCCGTAAAAGCTAAATGGATTTTAAGTTAAATTTAAAACTATTTGTAGAACTCAAATACCTGATTATATGGCATGGTGCTTTGAGGCTGAGTGTTTCCTGAAGCTGCAGTGTTAGTCTCTGCATATAAGATGTTAAGCTAAATTTATCATCAAAACTCTATTAAACATTAATCAAAAACACCAACTGCATACGCACCAGGTTCTGCAGACAGAGAAATACGATCACGTAATATTGAAAGTTCAGGCGACAAGCCACCAGAATCCAGAACTTTTAAGTACTTCATTGCCGTTGTAAGAAGCCCTTGGCTGGCCAGTATCTCAGCATAACTCTCAAAGAGTTTACACAGAGATGCGCTGAACTTTTTGTTGCCAGTTGCCAAAGCAAGGACAAGAGTCTTCTCCATAAGATCCTATTACAAGATAAGGGCAGAAAAATATGAGCAGAGAAGCCCAATACAATTTATGCGCAAAACATAGAAATTGATACACACTTGAAGAAGCTCAGCATAAGATCTTCCATCCCGCTCATTTGCAAGGCTCCTCGACCAAATTTCTACTGTTCTGTCAACATTGCCTGCGCAAATGTAGCAGAGAACTGCAGCCAAAGTGTTACCAGCAGCCATCAACTTCGAGGCAAGGGCATCGCACAGGGTGGTCCATTGTTCTCCTTGTGCAAACTGTTTGCCAATGAATATAAGATCAGCATTATTTAAAAAGAAGTTTTATAGTGAGCAGAATAGTGTAGCTGACGAGTTGTTCATCTTGGTTCACGAGTCCATGGAGATAACATATCACATTAATAATGTTAAAAAGAGTTCAAAATGATAGCAGAAAATATTTTCGCTGAGTAAGACATGAAAAAGCAGATCCCATTTCCTTTATGATTACTGGAGTGTATTAATAGACAATATCAGTTCATAAATTTCCTTTTTTTCTAAGTACTTTTTCCTCAGTTTGAGAAACTTACAGTACAGAGGAGAGCAAGAGTCTCTTTCCAGAACTTATGTGACCTTGTATAGATAAGGCTCCTGAGATCATTGTTCACCATCGCAGAAACAACCTAAAATAGATAAACATACAGCAGTTTATAGATTTTGCGACCACAAACAGAGATGTAGATGGCACTTACCTACATATCAAGTTGGGAAAGAATATACATATACCTTCATGTAAGGCGCACTGCTCGTCTTCAAATATTTCTCACGAGTACTCTCCCACAACGCTGTACCACCAACATGAGCAATAACTAAAGCATCGGCCATCTTATTTGCAGATATACACTGATCCACAGCCTCCTTGTAATCTCCAACAATCAAAGCACGCTGGATGGCATTATCAAATACTGGGTCAGAACTTTCTTCCTCTTCTTCTTGCATTTCTTGAGTTTCTTCTGCTTTGGTAGAAAAATCTGTGTCAGAAGGCATAAAATCTTTGGCAGACGTAGATACAGGTGTATCCGGTTTAGCAGGAAAGTTGTTAAAGAAGTCTTCTCCATTATCCATAGCAAATGCAGCTGCCTCGTTACTGTCGTCAGGTTCCATTGCATCCGCCGCAGTATCCTCTAATCTATTGCCATTCAGATCTGATGAGAGCCCATTTACTGCCTGATCATTTTCCGCAATAGGCAAAGTAAAGCCAAGATGGCTGATCAACTTTGTCCTTGAAGTTCCTTCCTCTTCGAACATGATTTTCAGTAAGCCCCATGTCTCTTTCTCCTCTTCGGATCTGTGTAATCAGTGAATTGAAATGGTCCAAAACTGAGTTATTTGATGAGTTTTTATAAGGGCGAATATGAACATTTTCAATCACAAGGATGGCATACTCAGTCTCTTCTGATTTCTTCTCGCACAAACCCCTTAGAGAAGTCATATCTCCATTTTCTATTGCAGCTTCAAATTCAGAAGTTCGACTCACCAAACTCTGTTCTGTTACCAGGCTGTGCAAAAAAACCTGAACATGACACTTAGTCAAATTAGAATTGACGACAAAACGGATATAATAGGATAAATAAATCTATCTATATACCTACCTCGGATAGAATGCTCGAAGTACCCTTTGCAGGGGCCCTTGCGTGACACGATACAAGCTTTCCCCCAAATCCAAAAGATGCACCAACCGGGCGCTTATACCATTTTGGTGCTCTTAAAGGAGCTGCATACAGAGGAATATAAGAAGTAATGTTGGTTCTTAAGCAATTCATCCTCCAACATAGAAATGATAGAAGTAATCAACGGTACACAAATGGTTCAGAATGGGTAAATGGAATTACCAGTACCAAAATTATTCTCTTCAGCACCATATCGACTGCAACCCTGCACCAAAAGCGTTGAATACATATTTTTTAATCTACTCTAGGAGGGGAAAAGGGAGATCTACAGTTCAACAGGTCTTGCTAATAAGGTAAATCTCAACTGGAAAGTGCATAAGATTAAACTCTAAAACATTTGATCTCCAGTGGTACAACAAACTGGGAACTCGAAATCTAAATTATATATAGGAAGGAAAATAGTTGATAGGGCTGGATTGACAGGTTCATTATTTGTTATGCCTCATACATTATTTACATTCATCTAGAACAAAACAATTAACAGATACTGAAGGGCAAACTACCAATATACCTCGATGTTGTAGATGCCAATTTTCCCATCAAATGATGATGCTGATATAACTCCAGGTATCTTTGGGTACCAATGAACATCAAAATTCCAATTGTTGCCAGCAGGCAACTCAGCCACAATCTGTCATGGTTGGATCAAATTCAGTCAAAATGGAAAATTGTTAACTAATTAGCGGACCCAGTAAATCTGTATCTTTTATCGATTCCTTCCCACTACCTCTGCTGTATTTGTGTCCCAGCAAATCGTTCGGTTGTCCTTAGCACAGGTAAGAAGATATGAGCTGTCACTTGGACACCACTCCATTGCAATCACCCCTGATAGATAAGAAGTATCACCACTACATTTCACCAAGGTGTAACACTAAGAATGAAGACAACAGGACTATAATATAACGGCACCAAAATATGACTGGGTTAAAGGCTAAGATGGCTGATCTACAAGGCTGTTCACTTAGCAACCATAGAAAATGGTACCAAGCTAGAGAGAAGAACTGACAAAAGCATAGCAGTGATTTGAAAATACCTCTTTGGTGTCCAGTAAACTCGCGCACAGGTGACAATATATTCCTCATGTCCCAGAGCTGATTGCAGATACCTTACATCACTAAAAGAACCAAATTTGAACTATATGAAGCCACACATTAAATGATTCCATACCTTCAAAGTAGGTGAACTGTCGTCATCTGATGCAACCATTATCTGAGTAGTAATGTTAGGGTTCCACTGTAAAACAGAGCACCGACGTCGAACTGAATCTGCAAAGCTGTTGATTGATAATGGCCAGATCAAGGTTTTGACAACAAGTTTCGAGAGCCTCAATAATATCACTTAATAAATTGTATACTTACTTAATTATAGGCTTCTGCTTCCTCAAGTCCCATATTACTGAGGGAAAAGAAAATAAAGATTGATGAGCATAAGCAGAATTATAGTAGACTGACAGAAATGAAGTAGTAATCAAGTAGATAGAGAAAGGAAGAGAAACCCGTAATTCTCACCAGTAGTCCCATTGTATGAGGTAGAAGCTAATATCTGTTGAACTTTTCGATTCCACGATATAAAGGAGATTTCACCTTGCGTAGCAGAACCACTACCCTGCAAAAGACCCTCTCATAAAGTTAAAGATGCTACAGGATTGAAGGAATTGGGTTTATTATACCAAGCAATTCTGAGAGTAAGGTAATACAAAAACCAAGGTTGTTGACTAGTAAGAAGTGGTGGTATACCTTGAGAAGTGGAAAATGAGAAGGCTCTGAAGGCTTTAATAAGTCCCAAATGCAAATTTCACCATCATCAGCCCCAGAAGCAAGTAGATTTGGGTTGATAGCATTAAACTCAAGACCACGAACCTGCAAAAAAGTAGCACGCACACATGAAAATGAGGAGTAATAAAACAAAACAGCGATAAGCAACAAAATAATGCAGAGAGAGGCAACTCACAGGGCCTTTGTGAACTGAAAGATGGCCAACGAGTGCATTTTCACTGGGCTGGGAACTGAAAATGTGACAGAGTTGTTCGAGTTAGACTCGTTCGTTCAGATGAAAATTGGATACCACATACATAGAGTAGCTTAGACAACGAGTTCTTCTAAGAAGAAGAAAAAAAACAGTGATCACTGGGAAATTAAATTAAAATGGCGATTCAATAGCAGCAAAGCAAAGCAAGGCTTATAATAAGAGAAAAGGAAACGCACCCGATCAAAGAAAGAGGATTCCACAGATCTATATTTCCGTCGACAAGGCCGCCGGCAATAAGACCAAGGGAGAATTCCTCGGATCCAGATCCGTTTCTTCCCCAGGCGAGTCTATGGAAGCGCTCGGAGCTGGGGCTTTCCCCAACGAGAGGCAAATCGCGATCGTCAGACTGAAAGTCGAGCTTAAAGATCTCGAGATTGGCGGAAGAGCTAAAGGAGAGATCGACGGCTCCGGCCATGGTTCCGGCGGCCATGTAAGGAGCGTCGGGAGCCAGGGCAACGGAGGCGGATCTGCCCACCCCCTTGATGCAAGCCATATTGGAATCGGGCGATCGGAGATTAGGGTGTGTGTGTGAAGTTGAATTGTTGTAAATTGGGATCTGATGAAGAAGAAGAAGGAGGAGTTACTTAAACCAATATAGATAGATTGATTAGAATGTTTTTTTATTTCATTTCGAGAGGGGTGAAAATGTACTTTCACCTCAAAAGAGTAAGGGTAATCTCGGACACTCCCCTCAGGTTCTGAGAGCCATTCTAAACATGACACGTCACCTACTTTTGAGGCCTAAGACCCATCTCATTTGGGCCCTGTAACAGCTTGCTGGATTACCCAACTTTGAATCGCAACAATTGGGCCCAACACTTGTCTCATCAGAAATAACAACTGCAAAATAGGAATCACATTTTATTTACTTAAGTGGTCGGTCAATGGGACTTGTTAAAAATAATAACTGGCAAGGAATGTGCTGAAACATCGGATCTGGCCAGTGGGGCTCGTACACGGAAGTCCCATGTTCGGCTCCTATCATTGTCTTACATTTTTTTCAGTTCCAAATTATATAAATGTATAATGTATTACGAAGAAACAAAAGATGGAATGATATAGTGTGTGAAAATCAGCATCGACTCACACACCACATGGCATAACATGATCGCTCAGAGACGTTGACATCTTCTCTCCTCGCTCTTTTTTCTTTTCTTTTATTTTCTTCAGATTTTTTAGAATTCCACTTCTACATTGTTATCAGGGTAATGCATTTTCTTCTTTTGAAAAAAGATAAATAATTTTTAAAAAACCAATAACCATTGCACCATTTCTACTTATAGAAGTTGCTATCAAGGTTTGTTGTTTCGTTTTTCTCTCCAAAAAGACCAATAATAATCGAAGGCCATATACGTTCGAAGATTGGTCACTGAATATAGTTCACAACCTTTTATTACATGAAACATATATTAATTGACGCCCAAATAAAAAGCATATAAATTAATCATTAATTTGTTATAGAAAAAAATGCAGTACTTAAAAAATGAAAAACAAATACAATAGTTGTCAAAAAAAAAAAAAAAAAACAATCATTCGAATAGTTGGAGGTTTTGACCCAAAAAGAAGAAAAGAAAGAAGTTGTTTAAAGATGCAAACCCACACACTTGTTTCTTCATTTAACTGTCTCTTCTTCAAAACCAAAACCTTCTACTTTTCTACTCACCAAAAAAAAACAAAAAAACCTTCTACTTTTCTCCCTCGATCGGCCCTACTATAACTCAGTGACATAAGAGAATGAGGAAAGGGCAGGGCTACTCCTACTCTGAAATCGCATCGGTGTTGGTGTTACTGTGTGTGGTGGTGTCTCGAATCGAATGCAGCAGCCAAGTGCACGCCCTGAGCCGTCTGTACCTGTCGAAGCGAGGGGTTGGTGGTTCGTCCACCATGGACACAAGCCATTTTAAGGCTGTCAAGGATTTGAAACCGTCTTCGCTGCGGAGTGTTGCTAATCAGGAGGAGTTAAGAGAGAGAGATCTGATACGGAGATTGCCCGGACAGCCTCCCGTGAGTTTCGATCAGTACGGCGGCTATGTCACCGTCAACGAATCCGCGGGCCGTTCCTTCTTCTACTATTTCGTGGAAGCCTCCAACTCCAAGTCTAAAGATTCTTCTCCTCTACTTCTCTGGCTCAACGGCGGTACGTTTCCATCTTCCACACACACATACGTATACGTATATATACTTCATTTATCGTGGTTTGCATCTATAGTTATGGGTTTATAAAATGTAATGTATCTAAGTAAGAGTAGAAAGATGAACAAGAATGTTAGTTTGATCGATCGAGGCTGTCTTTTTCTCCGTGTTTATTAATCTATCATATGTTATACGATTTTCAGAATTTTAATAGTTGTGAGGACCATACCATATGCCTAAGCCTGCTTCTTCCTTGTATATTTTTAATTATTATTGGCCCGCTCAACAATCGTAGAGTATATTAAAAGGAAAAAGGACACGGCCCCAATCGAAAACTGAGAAAAGAAAAAGAAAAATGATTTGCCTTTTTCAAAAATGGCACATGCTGAGGATTTCTCGGCGTGCTTTGTTGCACAGCTCTACTGCTCAATTATTTAGCCAGCCACTACGTCTACGTATCTATCTATACTGATTTCTATATCATGTAATGTATATTCAAATTCATCACAGACATTAATAGTAAGCTCAGCTCTGTGAACACAAATTCGAGAATTTGATTACAGAAAATGAGTGCATAATACATTATATGCATAATGTGTCTTGGAAATAATAAACAGGACCGGGATGCTCGTCATTGGCGTATGGAGCACTACAAGAGCTTGGGCCGTTCCGAGTGCACAGCGACGGCAAAACGCTTTTTAGAAACCGATATGCATGGAACAATGGTACCTAACTACCTATTGTTTTCTTTTTAAAAAACAAATAATAAATGGGAAACGATTCTTGTGGTTATAAAATAATCAAACGAGGTGTGGTGGTGCAGCTGCGAACGTCTTGTTCTTAGAATCGCCGGCAGGAGTGGGGTTCTCGTACACCAACACAACATCGGACCTGGAGAAGCACGGTGACAGGAATACCGCGGCTGATAACTACATCTTCCTGGTTAAGTGGCTGGAGAGGTTCCCGGAGTACAAAGGCAGGGACTTGTACATCGCCGGTGAGAGCTATGCCGGCCACTATGTTCCACAACTTGCCCATACTATCCTTCTCCATCACCGGAGCTCCCTCAATCTCAAGGGCATTCTGATAGGAAATGCGGTGATCAACGACGAGACCGACTTGATGGGTATGTACGACTTTTTCGAGAGTCATGCTTTGATCTCCGAAGATTCTTTGGCTAGACTAAAGAACAACTGCGATCTCAAGACGGAGTCTGCGAGTGTAATGACTGAGGAGTGCGCGGTGGTGTCCGACCAAATTGACATGGACACATATTACCTCGACATCTACAACATATACGCTCCCTTGTGCCTAAACTCCACGCTCACTCACAGGCCTAAGCGAGGAACCACAATAAGGGAGTTTGATCCCTGCAGTGACCATTACGTGCAGGCCTACCTGAACAGACCTGAAGTCCAAGCGGCCCTGCACGCAAACGCTACGAAGCTGCCTTACGAGTGGCAGCCGTGCAGCAGTGTGATAAAGAAGTGGAACGACAGTCCTACCACAGTGATTCCTCTCATCAAGGAGCTGATGGGTCAGGGCGTCCGCGTCTGGGTGTTCAGCGGAGACACAGACGGGAGAATTCCAGTGACGTCCACCAAATACTCCCTCAAGAAGATGAATCTGACGGCCAAAACGGCTTGGCATCCATGGTACCTAGGGGGGGAGGTGGGTGGATACACAGAGGAGTACAAAGGGAAGTTGACATTTGCCACCGTGAGAGGGGCAGGCCATCAAGTTCCCAGCTTCCAGCCAAAACGCTCTCTTTCACTCTTCATTCACTTCCTCAATGACACTCCTCTCCCTGACACCTCTCGTTACTAAATATTCTATCTGAGATTGTAATTTCTCTCTTATTTAGCTTTTATTCCTCCTCCCATCCATTCTTTATCTACTATTTCCTTACATAACTTTGAATGTTAATATCTGTTTTGCTCTCACGACCTAAAAAGAGCAACTTATCTCTTTACCATCTACTTGTCCACATCTTCTACATTACCAAGACAGTATATTCATATTATCATCTTTAGGACGTAAAGAACGATGCATACCAAGAACTGATGAACCTTGACATCTTTCCAACCGGACCAGGTTCGTGATTGCACAATGCTTGTACCTGAATACCCATGTTTTCTGCTTCTAACTGCAAAGAGGAAACAACAGGACAGCTTGCATCATTGACCATGCCCACCCTCTCTAATTATACATATACTATTATGTAAATGAACCCCTTCAAACACGCTAGTTTACCTTTTTGACTTTCAGTTGGAGTTCATCAACAGCCTGCTGTAAGGATTGTATTGTTTTTGATACAATATCTTCGTATGCGGTTTCCACTTCTTCCATAGAATCTAGGCTGAAAATGATCCCTTCCTGTATAAACACTTCTTCTAGCATCTTGATGTCTTCGTTGCTCATCCTCTCTTTCATCTGTATACAATAACAATAATGCATATCTATCTTCTAGATCCCGTTTTCTGAATATTAGAGAGAATGAGAAAATGGCTGTCGTAGAGTCTTAACCTTCTCTAGGATCCTCCCACATTTTTCATCTTTGGTTACCGAGGAGGGTTCCTCCTGTGCCTGCGCAGATTTCACTTCACTGGCACGTGGTGATGCTTTGATGTGTTTTGCCCTGTACAGTAATTGGAAGCAAACATCTGTCTTAAACACGTTCAGTTATGTAACACATGGAACATGAAAACGTTACTGTGACACTGAGATGCATACCTCATGCCAAACCTGAGGGTTGAGAGCGTCTCAGATGCATTTAAAGTGCTTGGTGAGCAACAGCAAAGCAGTGCCATTCGAGAATTCCCACCCTGTGGCATGAAAACCACGATAGAATTGAGAACAAGCTGGAAAATTATAAAATAAAATCAACCTGAGAAGGTGTACTAACCAGGGCATCCTGTAAGATGCGAGTAAGCTTGGAGTCACGATATGGTATGTGATTCGCTTTGCTAGATGACCCACTTGTGAGAGCATTTATCACGTTCCCCAAGGCTGAGAGCGATTTATTGATCGTCTTCGCTTCTTCAAGAACCCTACCTTCTGCTCCAGTTTTGTCTGCTTTCTCTGAGCCAGCCAGGTCGACAAGAATCAGTTTTCCTGTTTTTACCCTGGTCACATGCCACATATATATAAGCTCCACCATAACAGCATCAGTGTTTTATATGAAAAAGCTTTACCTCTTATCTTTAACTGAATCCTGCTGGATTGTGAACAAGTAGGCGCAGTGGCTTCTACTGCTGGACATATTCATTTCTGTCATTCATTGTTAAACTGGAAACATTTTTCAAGATGACTCTCAATCAGGTTTAACTTTTCAGTCAACTCGGAGTAGCATATGCTTAATCTCACTATCCATTATAAATGGGGAAACACTGAACAAGTAAGTGCTGATAAGCTAAGAGGATACGGGTTTCTCCAACTGCGCGGTTTGCTAAACCGGTCTGAAATGGCAATTGGCATCAGAAATAAGAAATAAGAAGGCAGTATAAGGAAATTAAGAAACTCAGGGTAGCTGCTATCTTACGCATAGATGTTGTAATGCCTCCGCCGAATCTGATACAGGCACCTGAAGCAAGGAATAATTAAAACTTGCCAACCCAGTAAAGATTTTTCTCAACAGTAACAGAAGACATAAGGCAATGAAGCTAGCCTCTGTAACGCCTGACAAGAGAATTCCTTGTGTTTTGTTCTCCTTGATCTGTATGTTTGCTTTTGATAAGTCTAACAGGTCCCTGAGAGAATTAGAGGTATATTTAGCTGTCGATAAGCTATACCCTAGAAGACATCAGAGAGAATTATAGGCATACACATTACCTGACTTTCTCCATGTAGATCTCAACCTACAGGAGACAAAAGGCACGTAAGATATTATAAATACAGGAGAGCTTGTAAAGAGAGTTATAGCAAGTGCATTTAGATCAGAACCATAGACAATTTAACAGTGTATCTTGCAAAATCATTGGAAGAGCTGATTTGCTGAAACATCCCATGGACCACTCTTGGAAGTAGTCCTTTATTGTGGTCATCACAGTCGTGGATGCCTGGTCCCTGAATCAATAGAAGAAAACCAAAATTAGACAGAAGGAGGAATGGTCCTTGTGCTACAGGAAGAGGTAGGTGACCTCCATGGAATATGTCTTCCCAGCCCCAGTCTGCAGTGTATAATAACATGAAACGATCAAAATGAGCCAGCTTAAAAAAGACATTGAAAGCATTTCCAGAGAGGGAAAGAGATCACGAGAACAAACCTGTCCATAAGTGATGATTGTTCCGTTGATACCATTTACAGCGTCTGAAAGTAGTCGGATGCAAAAGACAAAGGTAGGAAACCGTAAAATCATCAGATCGGTGTTCAAATGTTTAGATCTAAAATCGAAAAAAAAGTCATGAATTAGTACCTCTCATGATGGGGAGAGCCAGAAACTCATAAAGCGCAGCTTGGGTAGAGTCCTCATAAAAAACTCTATCAAGGCTAAATGTAAATTCATCTTCCTTGTCATCCTACACGCAAGTGAAGTAATACATGAATTTGAGAGAGAGACGATAACTAATAAGCACATGGCGTCGAGTAGACAAACTTGGAAAACGAAGGATTCAGCGTCGATGGGTCGAGCACAAACACCATCTCTGCTGGGATCGCGCATCTCTTTAGAGCTTCGTGGCCTAAATCGCGCACAGACGGTTACGTTAGACATCTCTCCTCAGTCTACAGTGAAAGAAACACCCAAAATCAGTCAGCAGAGGGTCGCGACGCGAAGATATGGATGAAATTGGGGAAATAATAGCAGAGGACTGAGAGAGAAATTCTGAAAAAAAAAAGAAAGGAATCGGAATCAAATGGAGTGGAGAGTACAGTAGTAGGGTTTCTTCTTACGGGCGGGAAAGAGACGAGGAGGGAGAAGAGGTCACGAGGATACGCACGCACGCGTGTGGGTTGTTAAAATAAGACACGTGTTAAAAGATCGATAATAAGACACGGTAGTAAAGGTACACCACAGCGCAGAGAATAGCGGCTCAGAAAGAAAGAGAAAGAAGGGGGTCTTGTTATCCCCTTGGGCGTGAAGTGGATTAGGCTCGGCTCTTCTTCTTCTTCTTGTACCCATTCCGAAAGAAAGAGAGCTCCAACAATGGCTGCCTGCGCCACTCACTCCTCTCTCATGCTAGCATACGCCGCTCGTTCCCAGGACCTTACCCCCCCTACTCCATCTCTTTTCTCTTTTGCCAGCTCCAGACCCAACCACTTGAGCGTCCCGCTTCTTCTCCTTGGGGGTTCCAGGGACCGCAGATGTGACAGAGCTTCCAACCGAGCTTTCCAGGTTATTGTCTCCGCCGTGGCCGCTGAGGCTGACCTCGACACGGAGGAACAGGACCTGGAGCAGACCGCCACCGCCGTCCTTGATCCGCCCAAGCCTAAGAAAGGAAAAGCCGCTTTGGTTCTCAAGAGAGATAGAGTATATATGCTTTTGCTTTCTATCTTTACCTACTTGTATCTATTCTTCAATTTGATGTTTCTCTTGTTTTACTCATTGACAGACAAGGTCTAAGAGGTTTTTGGAAATCCAAAAGCTTAGGGAAACCAAAAAGGAGTATGATGTCATCACTGCTATATCTTTGCTTAAACAAACTGCCAACACCAGGTTTGTTGAGTCTGTTGAAGCCCATTTCCGTCTCAACATCGATCCAAAGTACAATGACCAGCAGCTGCGTGCTACGGTCAGCTGCTTTCTCTTTGCTGGATATTCACTCTAACTTGTGCTGCTTCATTCCACAACATTTATTCTCTTTTTATAGGTGAGCCTGCCTAAGGGAACTGGCCAGACTGTTATAGTCGCTGTTCTTGCACAAGGTAAATTGCCCCACCATATTATATATGTTTAATTCACTGTTTGGACTTAGGACACACATTATGCTTGCGATTTCACTCAGTCAGTGCTTGTTTGGTGCGATTTTGATTGGATGGAGTTCTTGTGTATCATGTGGTTTATATTCTTCTCACCTAAATCTTTGGCTTGCACCATTTCCATGCTGAACATCCAGGTGAGAAGGTCGATGAAGCCAAAAATGCAGGGGCCGATATTGTGGGCAGTGATGATTTAATCGAACAGATTAAAGGAGGCTTCATGGAGTTTGATAAGTTGATTGCATCCCCGGATATGATGGTCAAGGTGTGTGTTTGATGGTATAATGTTCTAACATATGAAAACCTCATGCTTGGCGAATTATGTGACATGAGATACTTGTAACTCCTTATCTATTTCTAACATTCTTCAACTTGGCGCTTAGGTTGCTGGCCTGGGAAAGATTCTTGGCCCACGCGGACTCATGCCAAATCCCAAGGCTGGTACGGTCACAGCTAACATTCCCCAGGTAAGCCTACTCTGCAACATCTTTTCCTCATTCTGGTAATCATGCCTTAAAGATGCATACATCTCTCAGGCTATTGAAGAGTTCAAGAAGGGGAAAGTTGAATTCAGAGCAGACAAAACTGGAATTGTTCACATTCCCTTTGGGAAAGTTAATTTTACAGAGGAAGACCTTCTCATAAACTTCCTTGCAGCAGTGGTAGGCTGATTCTCCATTCTTATAACATATATGTGTGGGTTTAAAATGCAAAATAATGAAGAGGGCAAAGTAAATGATGAAATGCAGAAATCGGTGGAGACAAACAAGCCAAAGGGAGCAAAAGGAGTGTACTGGAAAAGCGCACACATATGCTCATCAATGGGGCCTTCCATCAAGTTGAACATAAGGGAGATGATTGACTTCAAGCCTCCTGCTGCAAACTAACCAGCAACCGCATCTGTAAATGGGGTCCTTTTGGGAGACAGGCAATGCGAGTGTAGACAGAGAGGAGAAACACCAAGTCTAGTCTGTTAGTTATATTTTCACTTCTCACTAGTTTGTATCACTATGATGGCCATTTGCTTCTTGTCGTTATTGATTTACGATTGCCTATTTAAAAAATGGCAAGGGGCTGTACATGTCAGGACGCAAAACTCGTTAATACTCTCTAAAAGAAGACCTTACATTTATCTTTAGGTTACATACGAGGAGGTTTGTGTGTACATTACATATGATTTACTACTACAAATATTACAAGGCCAGACTCTGCTTCGTCACTTCCATTTTGGTGAGAAGCCCTCTCATCTCTTCCTCCATTCTCATCTTCATTTCATAAAACTCTCTCTGCCCTCTCTCCATTGCCTCCAACTCCTCGTACCTCCTCCTCCTTCTCTCCTCTGCCTCCTCCATACTCAACTTCCCCATTCTCCGCTTGTACTCTTCCTCTATCTTCCCCTTCTTCGCTATTGCTATTCGTTTCAGCCCCTCTGCTTCTCTTCGTGCATCATCTGCCCGTCCTTGGAACATCTCTGCCTCTGCTTGCTTCATTCTCACAATGCTCTCTAGCTCTTCGAAACGAGGTTCCTTTGGTGATTCCCTTTTCAACTCCATCTCCACTCCACATATTTCAACTTGTCTCTCTCTGTGGAACGCATCAACTACGCTCGCTGACCTTTTCAGCTGATGGTGAGGTTTATCTGAGCACACCGATCTCAGCCACGCCGTGTCCTGACTAGGGCTTCCCCTCTCATGCCTGGGTTTTGGCTGTTCGTATCTGAACGGTGCACAAGTTTCAGCAGGAGTGGACGAATCACAGTCTGCAGTCAACAAGCAAAGTATCGACTGATGATGATCAGCAATGAGTAATGACCATTTTTACAAGGAATATCTATAGCACAGATATCACAAGAATTTAACCAATATGTGTTCACATGCACACCGTGTGATCATCTATACTAACACAGATTAATAAAGCCATATTTAATACCCAGATAAAAGCTCACAATTGAAACAATTTCGCGCACCTGAAACGAAACCCAATATGCGATTGCAAGCTTCAGGAAGGCCTATCAATTTACTTTTCAAACTTGCCAGCATCGCATCAGCAGCTTGTCTCAGCTGTTTCCCTCTAGAGTCTTTGCTTGATGAAAATATCTTATTGACATACTCCAGTTCCTTGCAAAAGCGCTCAAATTTCCATTCCCTGGCAAAATTCAGAAACACTTCTTTGACAAAGCCAAACATCTCTGAGGGATGGTTACAGGCAACACAGTGGAATTGCATCTCGGTCATTCCTGGAGCACCAGAAGCATTGATCCCATTCCGGATGTAAGACTCTCTTATCCCACAATCTGTATGGCACCAGTGTAGGCACACATCACACCCAACCCAGCTACAGGTGTTGGATGCCATATCAAAATTTGAGCACACAAGACACATGCAAGCACTACAAAATCCATCCTTCCTTGAACAAACCCTGCAATCACATTCATCCACAGGTAACAGAACCCTACAAGAAAGATTTTTGCATCTCATGTTCATGTAAATCTCAGCTAAATGGGAAGACGAGATGCTGTTGTCCATCAGAAGGAAATCAGAACGCCCAGCTTTCAGTGCGACCAAGATCTCCAACTGAGCGCGATGAGATTTTGTAAGCAATTCCAGCGTTATATCAGTCCTGTTCCGCAGAGCATCTTGAAAAGCACCAAGTTGTACATTCGTATCCATGTTCAGCATCATCTGCCGGATGTTTTCCTTCAGGCTAGTTATGTATCGAGTGGGCATTTCATGAAATCTCTTGGTCATTACAGGCATCGAATCGGAGAGAATGTATCTGATGACCGTCTCAACAAAATCATGCCCACCAGCTTCCAGCCCAGTTATCCAGGAATTACTACCACTAAAAAAGTCCTTGGCTTTTTTCTTCTCAACAGTAAACTTTGAACCATTTTCAAGAGAGCCCGTTCTTGGACATGCTGATCTAACATCAACACTTTTCTGGAAACTCAATTGGTTCTCAAGTATATTTGCTGCCTTAGAGCTCCCATCGGGCAATCTAAGATGCTCTTCATCAGCTTGACCTGAAATTAAATTGCCTTTCATTGCTCGAGGTTGAACTGAACCATTTCCATTTTCCATTAGTCTTTGATAGACTGTATTCTCGTTGTACTGTGAATCATTATGAGACAGTGCCTGCCAATCTATACCCTGAAATATAGGCCGGCTATGAACTGACTGCTCATTGTCTCCAATATTGTGATTCAACGAACAGCTTGGATTATGATTAAACGAACGGGAACCAGAAAAGGACATAGACATGGTGAAGCCATCAGAATTGGTACAAAACGTGTCTGTCAAAGACCGAACACTTCCAGAACGGACTGGTGACCCCTGATTAGTATCCTGGCCACCAATAGGCAACAATACATCCGGTAGGCTAAGTGACAGATCCAGTGGCTCCAACAACAACTTCTCATCCTTGGGCTTATTGACACCTGACTGATCCGTTTTCGTTGTTCTCCTAACCGGAGAACTAGAGAACAGTTCAAACCCCCTGAGACTCGGTCCTCCGAAGTTGTCATCTTTTTCATCTTTATCCTTGTCAGTAAGACCCTCAGACTTGCTTTCAGAAAAGAGAGCATTTCCAAGTAAATGAGTAAGTGGGACATCAGAATTTTTGCCTTTATCCTCGCATTTGTGGATGGAGCTATCGGATACACTGCTTATGTATTGTGCCGGCGTTCTATTACCTAGAGCATTATCCTGAACACATTCCGGGCCTTCATCGTCCACTTTGTTGGCATCACCATCATTACCCTTCACTCCCTTAAGCTCTTCTACCTGAATCCGTTCAGGAACATCTGGATAAAGAGTTTCTTCCAACTTCACTCCATGATGGTTCTCCTTATATTCCCCATCTTTGTCACCTTTATCATCAACCGTATCTGTAATCTCATTGACACTAACAGTGGTTGTGTCATCTCTACGCTCGTGTTCAATAGCCAAAGCTGTAGAAGCATCGTTCACGTTGTTTTGAGAAACATGCATGGACTCAGTTGGAAGCTCAGGCACAATTTCCGCGTCTGCAACACTTTTCTTATCCGTCATGCTCCCAGCCGTTTCCATTTCACTATCACCACCCACATGACTGAGTTCCCTGTTACTCTCAGTGTTGGTATCAAGTTGAGCGTATTTTCCAATCTCCTGGAAGCTACCATCAATCCTTGCGTTCTTATGCTCATCAGCAGCGCAGGGAGGTAGTTTACTGTGATGTTTGATTTGATGAGCAAGCCCTGAGGCAGTCTCCGGTTGGGGCTCTGGCTCCAGCTCTCCTTCCTCCATCTCGCTACTGCTTGTACTGCTCTTACCCTGCACTTCCTCCTCGGTTTTCTTGACAACATTTCCAACACTTTTGGATTGCTCACTCCCGGAATCTTTGGACCATGTTGGAGAAGCTAGAGATTTGGATCTGGAGCGGGAATTTCTGGAATCGAGAGGTTTGAATTTGGAAAGGTCGTTAGCCGAGTCTCTGGACCAAGAAGGGGATTTGAGAGTCCTTTCCCTTTCAGCGTCCCTTAATCTCCTATCTTTCAGGTCTTCAACGCCAAAGTCATTACCAGGACCACCAAACCTCCTCCAGGAAGAGACACTAGCTTCCCTGTTGGGCCTCTCCCTCTCAGAACGAAATCCCTTTGGAAAAGCCCTCCTTGGGAAACAAGCGCTCTCAGATCGATGGTACCGGGCATCCGGCCGATGATTATCGAAGTCACGATTGGATCGCCTGCGGGAAAAAGCCCTGGAGAAGCCGGCAGCATCTTCCCCGCGGCCACGGTTGTTGTTGCCCGAGAAGGACTTGTGGAAGAAACCCCGGTGGGAGGAAGAGGCCGGGCGGTCCGAGTTGGGAGGTTCTCCGTCAACATTCTTATCATTACAGAAATCAAGGTCGTTGCTGGATCTTAGTCTCTTCATCCTTTTTAGTTGCTGAAAATTCGTAAGAAAGCTAGGGTTTTTGAGGATCGGAAATCGGAGAAAGGAAACAAAAAATAAGAAAGAAGAGAGTACCTGGAGATTGGGGCAAGATTCATGTCGGAAGAACCCTAACTTGCAGATTCAGCTGCCTTTTTTTTTGGTTTTAATACCAAGGAAGGAATCACGCAACGAGGAAGGAGGAGGAGGAGGAGGAGGAGGAGGAAGACGAAAAGGAATATCACAAGTCAAACTGAGTGGGAAAAAGCACCATTTCCCTTTGCCCTCCCTTTTCTCAGTTATTTACATCATCTGCCATCATCCCAAGACCAGAGAACGTGGGTGTTTACGTCATTTTCTTTGCTGTCTAATCTTTGACTCTTATCGCGTGTCGTCGTATCCTCTCCACTAGCAGCTGGGCTCGATAAGTGGGCCTTTCCTACTCCAACATAACTATAAAATAAGTAAAGTAAGGCCCATTTAAAAAGTAGTATTTAAAATTATTAATGCTTTGCTAGTTCCAACCAACTGTTTCATTATCTTCTCCAATCCTCCTAATGTGGTGCCTACCATCTGTTCGACCAAATGTCTCTGAGATGTTCTTCAAGTCCCCAATGCTCAAACCCACTGCTAGATTCTCCACCACTTCTTCTCCCTATCTTCCTCCTTCCTTCAGGTTTTGTGCTCTCTCTCAGGCTCAGCTTTAATTCCCACTAATTCTTTTTGGTTCCGGTCCTCACGAGATTTTTGCTCTCCAGCGTCGCCCCGATGATGGAGTGGACAGATAATCATTACCGGACGCTTGCTCGTCTCATAACAAAGCATGCTTGGCTTTACACCGAAATGATTGCCGCTGAAACTCTTGTTCACCAGCAGGCCAATTTGGTAGACTGTTTTTTTTTTTTATTAAAAAAATGTTCTTATCTTTGAATCTCGCTAGACATTCCCGTCTTCTGCACTTTTCCTCAGGACAGGTTCTTAGCATTTTCTCCCCAACAACATCCTATTGTTCTCCAACTCGGTGGTAGCAATGTGGAAAACCTTGCAAAGGCTGCTAAGCTTTCTGATGCTTACGGATACGACGAAATTAATCTCAAGTTTGTACAGTTTCTTTTTCGCCTACACCGCCTTGGGTGGACTTTCAAACTTAACTGGGTTTGTTTTGTTGACATAGCTGCGGGTGCCCCAGTCCTAAGGTAGCCGGCCATGGTTGCTTTGGTGTTAGACTCATGCTCAAACCCAAGGTCCGTTACTTAACTCCTCCTCATGATTTCAAAAAATATATTCTCTTTATTATTTTCACACTTTCTTTTAAGCTTGTTGGAGAGGCAATGTCTGCCATTGCTGCCAATACGAACGTCCCTGTTACTGTGAAATGTCGAATTGGTGTAGACGATCATGATTCGTATGATGAGCTCTGTGAGTTTTTTTTTTGGTTGCAAGGGCCTTCTGTTTTCTAAGTCTCGTATGGATTTGCCACTACGTGCTAATACTGCTTTTCCTTTACACTTAGGTGACTTTATCTACAAGGTTTCTACTCTATCACCTACCAGGCATTTCATTGTACATTCACGCAAGGCACTGCTCGGTGGGATAAGCCCTGCTGATAACCGGAGAATTCCTCCTCTAAAGTATGTTTACCTTAACTTTCCTCTTGATTACCTGTAATTGTGTATGACCTATTTGTTTCTTTAAGGTCACCTGTTTGTGGGCATAGTTCAGGTATGAGTATTTCTATGCCCTCGTGCGTGACTTCCCGGATTTGAGATTCACTATTAATGGAGGCATTACTTCTGTTTCGAAGGTGACCCATCTTGGATATGAGAGCCTAGCTTTCTTTCTGCACGACCAGGGTAAGACTGAGAAAATTTCTGTGATTGTAAGGTAAATGCTGCACTGAAGGAAGGAGCTCATGGAGTCATGGTAGGACGTGCTGCATACAACAAGTATGTGAAATTTAGCTCGATTGGTCTGAGCTCTATATCAGAGCCCTTTTCTTGATGCGCTGTCTATCCTTGACAGCCCATGGCAGATGCTAGGACATGTTGACACTGCAGTTTATGGTGTACCAAGCAGAGGCCTTACACGCCGACAGGTTCCGTGGAAATATTCAGGTTTTGAGTTGCTTTGTCTGTCAAACGTATCAATAAGCTAAGATAAAAATTCCAAAATCTGTTGGGCAGGTTCTTGAACAATATCAAGTATATGGAGACTCTGTGTTAGGAACACATGGAAACGGGAGGCCTAATGTGAGGGATTTAGTGAAGGTAGGTGTGGTTTAAAAAAGAAAGCGGTAGGTGTTGAGAAGAAAAGTAAAATACAAATCTTGTGTGTGAACTGAAGATGTTTCAAATGATTGCAGCCTCTGCTAAACCTTTTCCATTCAGAAAATGGAAATAGCTTGTGGAAGCGGAGAGCAGACGCAGCTTTCAAGGAGTGCAGGGTGTGTGATATATTCGTTGGAACATGTTATAAAGTTTGTAACTGGTGTTGAGTGTTGAATTATGTATTGTAGAGTGTTGGATCATTGCTGGAAGAAAGCTTGAGGGCGATCCCGGACTGTGTCTTAGATTCACCCATATCTGGGAGTCCAGAGAGTGGAGAAGAAGATGTGTTTGCAGATGTGCACAATGTATTGCCCCCACCCTACGAAGCAGCTGGAGAAGGAATCATCTTATGTGCTTAGTTTGTTGGTGTTGTTTATTGTCTCTGTGACTCTGTCTATTAAAAAATTGATTTTAATTGTAAATTGAACGGGGCTTTTCATTAGGTTGGTCCTGGGCTCGTATATGGGCTTATCCGTTATTTTTGTCATTATATAATTCTGGGCCCGTTGCGACGTGGCAGCGTTTCCGCCAAGGACGCGGGGTCATATTATCTATCTGTCGTCCATCTTCTTCTCTGAAATCCCCTACTCCTTGCAGTTGCAGCAAAACAAACAATCATGGCGGAGAAGCTCAGTGATGGCAGCAGCGTCGTCTCAGTCAATCCTAAACCCTCCAAGGGTTTCTCCTCTAAGCTTGTCGATCTTCTGGAGAGACTTGTTGTCAAGCTCATGCACGATGCTTCTCTCCCTCTCCACTACCTCTCCGGCAACTTCGCTCCCATCCGTGAAGAAACTCCTCCCGTGAAGGATCTCCCCGTCCATGGATTTCTTCCCGTGAACTTCTCTCATTTACTCTTTGATCCTTTCCCCGAGGGTGTTCTTATTATGATCGTCTCCTTTTTGTCGCCCAGGAATGCTTGAATGGTGAATTTGTGAGGGTTGGTCCTAATCCCAAGTTTGATGCCGTCGCTGGATATCACTGGCACGTTCTCTTCTTCTTCTTCCATTTTACAATATTCAACTATTCATCCTGGTGGCTTCCTACTTATAATATTCCATCTGCTCTCTTTTCTTCAGGTTTGATGGAGATGGGTACGTGAATCGTTTCATCTTCTTGTCCCCCTTCATATCCCCTGTATACGGAGAAAGCGATTTATATGTTTCATCTTATGGTCTTCCTCTTCATGTCTCATAACTTTGCAGGATGATACATGGGGTACGCATCAAAGATGGGAAAGCTACTTATGTTTCTCGATATGTTAAGACATCACGTCTTAAGCAGGAAGAGTTTTTCGGAGCTGCCAAATTCATGAAGGTGCGCTATTATATTAAAGAGTGAGTTCATCTTCTGCTTTCTGGAATTGTGGGGGAAATCATTTGTGCTGATTTTGCAGATTGGGGACCTTAAAGGGTTTTTCGGATTGCTTATGGTCAATGTGCAACTGCTGAGAACGAAACTCAAAATATTGGACAACACTTATGGAAATGGAACTGGTTTCCTACTTCATCTACTTTTGTATTCATCCTTTCTATTTTCTCTACTTGTATCTTAAAATCGCACTCTCTTTTTCCATGCACCAGCTAATACAGCACTCATATATCACCATGGAAAACTTCTAGCATTACAGGAGGCAGATAAGCCGTGTAAGCCTCCTATATGACCTCTTCGTTTTTCTTTTTGTTGTACATTGGTCCAAAGTGAGCAAATATTTGAACCTGATCTATCTAGAAACCGAATCTTCTGTTATGTTGGCAGTGTTTCTCTTCACCCACGTCCTTGTTTCAAATTTTGATTTATAAGATATGCAAGGTGGGAAGAGTTATGTTTCGTTTCTTTAAAGTCAAAGCCACTCTCTTTTGGTCTGTAGATGTCATCAAAGTTTTGGAAGATGGAGACCTGCAAACTCTTGGCATGATAGATTATGACAAGAGATTGACCCACTCCTTCACTGCTCACCCTAAAGTTGACCCGGTTACGGGTAAGTCTTCACTTTTCCCTCGAAAAACAAGTTACTATTTCTGTTGACATGATAAACTGTCATGGGCTCTCTCTGTAGGCGAAATGTTTACATTCGGCTATTCGCATACGCCACCTTATCTCACATACAGAGTGATCTCGAAAGATGGCATTATGCATGACCCAGTTCCAATTACTATATCAGAGCCTATCATGATGCATGATTTTGCTATTACTGAGACTTATGTAATCTTCATGGATCTTCCTATGCACTTCAGGCCAAAGGTATGTTACACAAGATTGTCTTGCCTCCCATATACTTTTCTTGAAATGGTGTAGGAGTATAAAGAAAATAAGGTTGCGTGTTTTGAATTTCCTTTGAGAATCATAGAAATTGCCTCCCCTATACATTCACGATTTTTTGTAATTGATTCCAAGGAAATGGTGAAAGAGAAGAAAATGATATACTCATTTGATCCCACAAAAAAGGCTCGTTTTGGTGTTCTTCCACGCTATGCCAAGGATGAACTCATGATTAGATGGTTTGAGCTTCCCAACTGCTTTATTTTCCACAACGGTGTGTGCTTTTTAATGTCTGTTGAAGTTTTAATATCATCACATTTTATATTCTACATATACCAATCAAACATCTGTGAATGACTTCATATATTCAGCCAATGCTTGGGAAGAAGAGGATGAAGTTGTCCTCATCACTTGTCGTCTTGAGAATCCAGATCTTGACATGGTCAGTGGGAAAGTGAAAGAAAAACTCGAAAATTTTGGCAATGAACTGTAAGAATCCCTGACCTGTTACATCTGTCCTGCTCTCTCATAACTGTAAGCCCTTCTCAACTATTGCTTGTGCAGGTACGAAATGAAGTTCAACATGAAAACGGGTTCAGCTTCTCAAAAAAAACTATCGGCATCTGCGGTTGATTTCCCCAGAATCAACGAGTGCTACACCGGAAAGTAAGAGTTCACCCTTGTCCTTTGTGTTGATATGCATTGTGTCTCCAGCAAGGAAACCTCATCATGCCTAACGTTTTTTTTTTTCGTTTGTTTGGTGCGTTTTTAGGAAACAGAGATATGTATATGGAACAATTCTGGACAGTATCGCAAAGGTTACCGGAATTATCAAGTTTGATCTGCATGCAGAAGCAGAGACAGGGAAAAGAATGCTGGAAGTAGGAGGCAATATCAAAGGAATATATGACCTGGGACAAGGCAGATATGGTTCAGAGGCTATTTATGTCCCGCGTGAGGCAGCAGAAGAAGACGACGGTTACTTGATATTCTTTGTTCATGATGAAAACACAGGGTAAGCTCTCCTGCTAGTTCCTTATCAGTCATCACTTGTAGCTTTTGTTTCCGGCTGCTAAAATAATATGATGGTTGAAAATGGACAGGAAATCATGCGTGCATGTGATAGACGCAAAAACAATGTCGGCTGAACCTGTGGCAGTGGTGGAGCTGCCGCACAGGGTCCCATATGGCTTCCATGCCTTGTTTGTTACAGAGGTACGAAACTCTACATCCAAATATTTCTTCTTTACAAGCGATGCATCTCTAACCACCAGTGGGTCTGGTACTCACAGGAACAACTCCAGGAACAAACTCTTATATAAGCCAAGCTGTGTGCATACACATATAATACTTCAGAGTCAGAGATGTGGAAGTAAGGGCAAAACCGGGAAACTGGGTGATACTGATATTTACTATTACACAGATTATGGCATTATTCTACTGCCTCGTTTCTCTTTACACATAATTACATTTCATCCCCCAATATCAACAAGGTTTCTACTTTCCGTGGCCCTTTGTTCTTTACAATCTCTAGATGAATTGCAGCATCTCCACTCTCCATGTTTAATTAAATGAGTAGGATCTATCTTCTTACTACGTCGAGAAGGATCAAATGAGTACAAGTAGAGGAGGGGTGGGTAGAAACTTAATAGATGGACATGTGCACCGTCACCATATATGGTTTCAGCTTTTAATTGTCTTAGCATTTGGTATACAATACGAGTGAAGGTTAAACTTAAAACTCACACAAGCGAAAATGGAACTAGAAGAAAAATTACATGTACAGAGAAGGACTGAACATGAGAGAGTATAGTGTGGACATATTTTTTTTAGACTATTTTTTGGGTTTTCAATACACTAAAACAATTACTTGATGAGCCTCAATATAAAAAGCCAAAAAGAAAAAAAGAGGAGCCCCTTCTGCCGATCAATGGATGCTGGGCTCTCCAAAGACCTCGCTGTTGCACACCGGGCAAACCTGGGTTCCATATGCATAGAGAAGTTTCAGTTGAACTGAGGATGTAAAACCATATCTATAAGGTCAAATAACAAATACCTTGTTGATGCTTAGCCATTTGGAAATGCATTCAGAATGATACACATGCTTGCACGGCAGATTCATTTGCCTATCCCCTATCTTGTACTTGAGCTGGCATATTACACACCTGCTCATCACACGCACACTTATCACGTTATCAGTATAAACCTGTGACCAACATTATTATAAGCTTGCTCTTTACCTTTCCCCAGCTCTTTTCCTGGAGAAGATGCTCCCAAACTTATACTTTCTAGTGGGGAGCGTTTCTATGAGTTCCTGAGACAACCCCCGGCTTTCTGTTCCTACTGCTTCCCCCAGCTCTACTAATTCCTGATCCACAAACCAAACAACTTATATGTTGTCCCGCATCTAGATGTGAATCCACTGCCTCTCTTGACCATCTTCGTCAATTTTTATTTTATTTATTAAAAAAACGAACCCCCACAAGGAAACTGAAACGAACCTCATAGGTCATTGTATCAGGATCAATATCATCTTGCCAGGATACCTGTGGCAACATGGCATTAACGAGCATATAGAATTCATATCAGTGTTTAGATCACATCCTGCACGAATACACCCACTAGCTTCACAAAGATGGGCAAGAGTTAACTAGTTGACACAGATTCAAAAACCGTTTAAATCATGTGTACATACCTGAGGACTGTCGGGATCATGCTCATTTGTAATGCCTGTAAACACAGACAAATTATTAGCTTAGAAAAGAAAATGATCAAGTAAAAAGAATCGGTAGAAATAACTAACATTCTTCGGCTTCAGAGTGCTCATCTGTGTCCCCGATTTGGACAGAACGTGTAACTGTGATTTCAGGATCATCAACAACGTTCACCATGGGATGGTAGTCCCAATTTGTTCTCCCTATGGACATCCTCGATAAATGATCGTTCATGTCATAAGAACCATAGAAAGAAGCATTATCTGATCCTGAAAACCCAAACTTGTATGCATTTGAATTCATGGTCCAGTACAGATTGTCCTGAGAATAGGCAAAGAAGGAACGTCATAAGAGCATACACAATTGTAAACATTTGACAACGGATGGGACATAAAACTTATTTAGGAAAACAAAAGCAAGTACCTGAGGATGCATAGTTCCGGAATGAGCATAGGTTAGAGGCCCCTGAGACGCACCACCATAGAAATCGATGTAACTGCCAGTAGCAGCATAAGGGAAACCCGTCTCCGTGTAATGAGCATCTTCCACTGGTCTATCTCCATTCATTTCAGCTACTGCAATTGAGAAGAAGAAGAAGACTGTGAGATATATTTAGAGGATTTGAAACAAAAGAAAGAAGATTTGAAACAAAAGAGTAGGCATTGGAGGGTGAGCAATGCCAGAGAAATGAAATGCCTTACAAAATACGAATGACCCTAGCAACTAGGCAACTGCAGTGCAGACATATATATACTTATCCAGAGGGGAAAAAGGAACAAAACAAATTTCTAGATTTGCATAAACAAAATACAAGTCCAGAGGCAGAAGTAGGAATATGCAGAAAGTGGCTTAGGGTCAGGTGTGAACTAAAGCATACAAAAAAAAGAGGAAAGGAATTGAAAGACGAGGAAGGAGGCATACATACATTCGAAGAGAGTTAGAGCGGCAAGTGGCAATTGGAGACGGCAGGGGGGAATCTCGAATGATATATCTTCCTGCACGGCAAAACAAATTAAGAAGAAAGAAAAAATAAAAAAAAAGAGAGAGGATGAAATTAGAGCAGAAAGAGACTTACTTGAGAGATTAGTGGAAGAAGGAGGAGGAGGACAAGGGCATTTCGACCAAATTCATAGGACAACGAAATAGGTGAAGCGGAGGGCACTGTAGACGAGAGACGGAGGAGCAGAAGGAGAGTGAGAGAGAGAGATAGAGAAAAAAAAAAAAAAAAAGAGAAAGAGAGAGGAAAGTGTGGAAGGAGACAAAACGACGTCGAAGGAAGGGAAGAGAAGGGGGAAGAGAAAAAGCCGTTGAAGAAGCCGGCAAAAAGATATGTGGTTCAGTGTGGGGAGACGCACCCACCCCCAGATGTCATCTCAACCCTACATCTGTCTTCAAGTCCCGTGCTCAGACCCAGAGACAAAGATTTGCTTCTTTATAGTATTATTACAAAAAAAAAAAGGGAATGAGAGAGTATTTGTTCTTCATTGATGGATCAAATATTTAAAACATAAAGTACAGCTCTCGGCCTTGAGATTATCAAAACCACAACTTGCTTGCTGTTTTCCCACAAAAGGAAACCTCCCTAGTCCCTTCCATGCTTTTCTTTTTATTACTAGCTACTAGTTGTATTTTTATTCACGGTTTAATTAGTATAGCTGTGCTAGTATAAACAGTATGCTTGGATCCATGGATAAAAAGAGAAAAGAAACGAAGGTAACTTATTATTAGAAAAGACAATGTCCTTGCTTGTCTTGTCTAGTCTGTTGTCGTATGTAGGGGCAATTGAAACTCCAATGAATAGTACTACTAGTAAATAACACCCCGATCCACTACTAACATAAAAGCAAGAAGGCACCTTTTACGTGTAGATGCCGGGAAAGTTGCAGACAAGCAAATACAAAAAAATAAACCAAACACATTTGGTTGGTTTCTCTATGTTCAAGGCATTATTTGCTATATGGCTATATCCTTATATATTTATACCTATATTAAAATTGATGATAAAGGATCACAAACAAACTCCAATTTATGTATTCTCTCAATTTAAATACATTCCGACAAGGAAAGATAACATTGAACATTGAAGGAGGAGTTTCAAGAAGAAGAGACAGTCTTGAAGGAGTCGCGAAGGTGGGTTAATGTATCGTGGTCGCGGTTCCACTCGGGCGCAGGGGCGTTTACGAAATGGGCGTAGAGCTTGTTCTTGGCGCAAGTGACTGTGATCAGGCTGTGCTTTCCAACTCCATCGATCTCGTACAGATAGTAGACCTGCCCTGTCTCGTCCTTTCTCTCCTCCGACACCACTTTGTCGGCGCCGGCTATCAAATCCTGCAGCTCCACGTCCGACAAGGCAAGGTTGTTCAGAATCACATCCCTCGGCGCCAGCTGTCTGAATCCCGCCAGGAATGTCAGGTACTCCTTCTCCGTCTTCTTCTTGGGGTTGTAGAATTCGCTGTCTGTTCCGTTTGTCCCCTTCTCCACCTTCGACACCAGCCTCTCCTTCCACCCTTCCGGCACATCGTACACGTACTCCGCCGATGCCTTCCTGTCCGAATTCCCACCGTATCCCCCGTAGTTCGCCGCGCTTGCTGCCGTCCCGTAGTAAATTTTGTACGTTTGGTTCCCCCCGCCAGCCGCCGGCAGCACCGGAACCATAGTCAGCACGGAAGTCGCGGCCAATGTGGCGGCCAGGGGGGTGCCTAGACGTGATGCTATCGCCTTTGGGGCGATCGGCGTTCTGGTGGCGGAGATAACGGGAGATGCCAAGAAGATTTTCGTGGCCATTATACTCTCTAGTCTCTATGGATAACGTTTCCCATCTCAAAGCCTCACTATCTGTCTTATTTAATAACAACCCTCCAGCGAGTTATGCTTTTTACTGACTAATTAAAATCTTCGGATAAGCCCCAAACTTTATCATATTTGCATGTACACCCCCGGATTCCCAATAAGCTGGTGCGACGACTCTCAGCCGCGAAACCCTAAACATTCATCTTTTTTTATTCCCAGGAGAGATATTCATTCATAATCAGTATCAGCCCCCCGATTCCTTCTCTCGATCGCCGATGTCGAAAAGGTGCGTGCTTTACCCATTTCATTTTGGTTTGTCTTCTCTCTTCTTCATAGGCTGATGACTTCTTTGTCTGAAAGCTTGCAACGTTTTTGTTTTCATTGCAAATTGATACATGTTTTTAGAATGATCCGTCTCTTCATTAAAAAGAATCGATTCAATACATTTCTTATGTACCCATAGGGTTCAATGCGTACCAATGAAGATAATCTCAGGGTGTGGGCTCTTAATAATTTCTTCCCCTTAAAAAACGTATTCATCTACGTGGTTTAGACTGAGTAATTTGTCATGAATTCGCCATCTGGGAAAGATCTTATCACTGTTTTTCGTATATCTAAGCGTGTGATAATTTTCAGTCAAGAGTCTGTGAATAGTTTCATCTTCTGTATGCTAAATATCATTCCTTGTTCATTGATGCTCTTTTTGTCTCTCCCAACAGTTTGTTCTTCTCACTTTTTTTTTTGTTGTTGTTGTTTTGTTTCCTCTTAGAATCCTTTGTAAATTCTTTGCTCACGGTGCATGCTTGAAAGGGGAGCACTGTGAATTTTCGCATGACTGGAAGGATCCTACAAATAATGTAAGCTTTAACTCTGTCTTGCCTATGTATAGGGGAACCAGCTTTCATCAACTTGAAATTCCTTTGTATTGTTAATGTTCTCTAATAAACGACAATCCTATCACAGATTTGCACCTACTACCAGAGAGGAATCTGCTCTTATGGAAGTCGATGCAGGTACGAACATGTCAAAGCTTCTCGGCCCCATCCATCGGCTTCATCTTCGTCCCCTGTGCCTCTGTCATCTCCTGCTTCAGCTTCCAATCCTCTTGCCCGTGTTTTTCTTCCTGGTGTATCTGAAAGAGATTTGAGCCCAGTTCCCTCTTCATGTTTAAAACCAACGTGGAATTTGGATTCTTTTCACCAGGATTCCTTAGACTCCTTAGACGAGGTCAACACTTTTAACCCCGGTACAGTCAAACCTGAAGAACAACCCATTTGCTCATTTGCTGCAGCTGGTGATTGCCCACGTGGGGATGAATGCCCTCACATCCATGGAAATATTTGCCCAACTTGTGGGAAATGTTGCTTGCATCCTTTCAGACCCGAGGAGAGAGAGGAGCACAAGAAAGTATGTGAAAAAAAGCAGAAGCAGCTTGAAGCATTAAAAATTAGTCAAGAGATCGAGTGTTGTGTCTGTTTGGAACGTGTATTGTCTAAGGCAACTCCAGCTGAACGGAAGTTCGGGTTACTCACTGAATGTGATCATGCTTTCTGCATAGCATGTATCAGGAATTGGCGGAGCAGTTCTCCTTCCACTGGGATGGATGTCAATAGCACACTACGGGCTTGCCCCATATGCCGCAAGTTATCTTATTTTGTTGTTCCTAGTGTGATCTGGTTTTCAGCTCCAGAAGAGAAAAAAGAAATTATGGATAACTACAGGGAAAAGCTCAGGTAAAATTACATGCTTTATGAACATGCCTAAGTTAATTAACTGTGGACAAGGTTTTTCATTCTGGTGGTTTTATTGCTGTCTTTGTGTTCACAATACTTGATTGGCTAGCAAAGCAAGAAAAATCTGTATGCTTATAAGTCAGTTTTATGCTCTCTGTTTACCAGGTCAATCGATTGTAAACACTTCAGTTTTGGAGATGGGAATTGTCCGTTCGGGACAAGTTGCTTCTACAAGGTAATTTTATGCATTTAGGGTTGAAACTCTAATTAAATCAAGCATGCCTGAATGATGTTAAATAATATGCGTACCTGTTTTTTACTGAATAGTGATAGGCAATCCTTTTTTAGTCGGGGGTGTATTTAAAACCATGGCTGAGTGGATTAGTTTTGGTTCATAGTATCTTTGCGGTGCCATTGGTTGAAATGAGTTCAGAGACGTAATTGTTTAAGTAGACATTTGGCACCGCTGTTCAAAATTACGTTGAAATCAGGTTTCATTGTTTGTATTTACTGCCTTGATTTCATACATGAGTATTTTCCGGTATCTGTTTGAAAGCAATTTAGAATCACCATAATTGACGCCCTCTTGAAACTCTAATTATATAATCCATACTTGAGATCCCGTCAAATATTATACCTTGCTGTCTCTTACTGATAGGCAAACCTTGCTGTTTTACATTTCCTTTTGTATTGTCTGGGCTTACCTCCCTATACTACTTATTGCCAGATGTTCCAAATCTTGGAAATTTAAAATGTTTGCTGATAACCGTAGCGTTGAAGCTTTATAATTATCCAAGAGTCTTGGCAATTAGTTTACATAGAGATTTCGGCTAAGATTTTATGTCTCCATAGAAGGAAGCGTTGGAAATTCATTGATGTGATATAGCATCAATGGTTACTGATATACCGTAGGCCTGAGATAAAATAATGTGATGAGTTTTCTGCATTGAGGGAGGGTGGGTTTGCAGAATTTTCTACTAAGTCCTTAGAAAGCTTGATTAGTCCTTAATGGATGTTGTTGTGTTCCAGCACACAGTGAAGCCAGGTTCATATGCATGGAAATACCACAGGCTACCTCCGAGGCGTTCTCGTCCCTCTGGAACTAACTTCTCAGACGTGGATACACTTGTAAATATGATCGGGAATATAATTTCAGAAGGCGAATATGGTCCTATTGGGTTTGAAGATACGGACGATGATGAACTGACTACAACGGATATGATGATGTTACTGATGCACATGGATATAGAATCTGAGGACTCGTCCAATGAGGATAGCTATTAGCTACTCATATCAAAGTTAGTTAACTAAAGCGAGAGTCTTAGGTTATATAGCTATAATATGGTGTTGGGAGGTTGTGGTAGTTTTTGTCTTTTGGGTGAAGTATAATTTGACTATTTTCCTCTTGGAATGTATATTTGATGGTGTTATGCACCTCTAAAATTCAAAGGGGGGTTGTGGGTGTGATTGCAGCATGCGTATCATGATGGTCGTTTGGAGGAAGTAGTTTTGCGGCATCTGGATGCAGAAGATGGGCAGACTGTGATAGCAAAAGATATAAGGTATTGGTGCCTTCAACTTGTACCACCAGTCTCTTGTTTCAATTGATTTCAGCTTACCTCTGGATGGTTATTCGTTTTTATAGGTTGTCTGACTTCCTTGAGAGCATGCACATATGAACAGAGTCTCTTGGTACAATAAGGGAGAAGGCGAAGATTTGTGATAACATCTTTTTTTTGTTTCTCTTCCTGTGTGTTTCCCATTCATTGTAACGATTTGATTTGAGTTGGAAGATTATATCTTGGACCCCAATGCATTATGATGACTTGCGGTAAGAGGGGATCATTTTTATTAATTTTGTCTTTCTAACAAATATCACTACTTCCTGCATATCAGGGCCCATGAGCGATACTGATGTGGGGCTAAAATATTTGTCAAAATCCTTTAGCTTGTTTCGCTGTCCTTCTGTTACCAACTGGAGATACCGTTCACCTATCTGATAGCTGCTTACTTCTTTTTCGACAAGTAAATTGGCTGGCAAAGTGGTTTTGATTACCGAGCTGAGCTTCTGATTGCAGCAATTTCCTCGTATAAAGTACAGACTCTTGACTTTAGTACTAAGGTCTATAATAGTTGCTAGGAAGCTAAGGCAAGGACTTCTGGAATAAAAAAAGCTCTAATTCTAAATCTCGGAATTTAAAAACTTTGGAATCCGCGTGTTGCCTGCATATCAATGCTTACCAACCCCCAATGGCTATGCCTCTACATCTCCGTCTTCCTTTTTGCTATCATCCAATATATCACGCAAAGATATCCTCTGTCAACAATGGTTCTTCACCATTCACACAACCTTCAGGTGCACACTCGATTTGCTCATAGTTAAGTTGTCTGGACGCTTCATACAGAGCAATCCCTACACTCACCGAAAGATTCAGACATCTCACATACGTTTCTACCATCGGAATACGTAGGGTCCCCCCTCCATATGGTTCGTGTTTGCAGTCTGACAGCGCTTCAGGAGGTAGACCGCATGTCTCTGACCCGAACAAGAGGTAATCGCCTGGTCGGTAAGAGAAATCCTGCATCAAGTTGTGACCATTTTTTTCAGCTACCCAATTGCTAGTGATTGTTGCTATTTCTGGTTGGTAAACAACCAGAGGTGGATGGAAAACAGAGGTCGAAGGAGAGGCAACTTACTGAATGTATCCTTGTTCCTCTTTTTGTGAAAGCTATCATCCGTTTTTCTCCCTCCTAAACCAAAGAAAGAAATATATGTCAAGTCAGACACCACACATATGGACTTGAGCTACTAAAAAATATATAGGAGAAGTGGTAAACCTGTTGCCTGAAATATTCTTGAAACTCAGCCCATGAGCTATGCGCTCTGACAACCACAAAGCTATGCTTTAAGTTAAGAAGAAGAACAGCTAATGAAAGGGCATCGATCTTACAGCATCTAACATTAAAATAACAGATGAGATGCTCTCATGCTCATGCAAGGGACCAACAACACAAAAAACAGTAGGGATCTATACCAGTAAACTCTCTTTTCTCATGAAACCGAAAAAAATTCTTATTTATTAGACAAATAAAGTCGGATACGGCCAATAATCCAAACCAGCTCGCTTTACTCTGGCGTCATCAACTTGAAAACCTAATGGCTGAAGCAGGAACAGATGACGATCAAATCATGAGCACTGGAAATAACCAACAAGTCAGTGTTTGCTTGATCCAAAGGGCATACTTTACCCCAACTAAATGCAGCCCAACAGCTGAGGCCGCACATGTTCTTGCAATGCAACCTGTATTCCCAGGAATCTGTCAAGGAGAGTATAAGTTTAGATCCTGATATGGACCAAGATGTACTGGGGAAAAATCAAACTATGAAGACCAAAGCAGATAGAACCTGAGGAGGTTCAGATATGTAGCAAGTGAGAGTGCAAACCTGGGGAGAGACCAAAACTACTTGAAGCAGCTTACTCCTCGCATCTTCCTTGACTCCTTCTCCCGCCCCTCGCGGCAGAGGATTTCCCTTATCTGACTCGCCTACACCAACCAACTCGGAAAGATTACAAGTCAAATAGAAGAGAGAGATTGAGAGAGAGAGAGAGAGCGTGAGAGTTACACAGAGGAGAGTGAATCTTGGAAGAGAACGAGGTGATGGAGAGAGATAGCTTGCGCTTGAGATGAGTTAAGCTAAGGGAGGGAAAAAGACGGCCACTTGACGGCAGACGAAACGTCCTTGAAGCTATGACGCTCAGACTGCTCCGACCGCAACTCTCCATCTCCTCGCCTCCCTTCTCCGCCGCAGATTCCAGGACGTCTAATAAGATATAAAGAATTGGGCCGCAAACTTTTAGGCCCATTCAATACTCTTTTATTTGGCATAGTACTTTGAAACCAAGGTACTAGGACAAATAAACCGAACCGAATGTATTGAATATACCGAATTAAAACCGAAGAAAAAAACCCGAACTGAACCTAAAATTTGAAAACAACTGAATGGATACTAAATTCAATAACCGAAAGAACCGTAACTGAATTGATACCTAACCGACATATTTCGGGTAATTGAAATATCTTAAATACAATTATATTTTCAAAGGTATTAATTATTTATAAACCAAATAATCAAAAATACTAGTTATTTATAGACCAAATAATCAAAATGGTGTTCCTGTAGAAGGCTGATTTGTGGAAGGCTGATCATCATGCTCCTTCAAACATGTTCTCTACGGCAAAAACTTGGACTGCTCTTCATCCAAATGGTGTTCCTGTCCCTTGGTATAAGTCTGTTTGGTTCAAGGATCGGTTACCAAAGTACGCGTTCATTTGTTGGCTTGCAGCAGATTGTACACAAGGGATAGACTCTGGAACTGGGGACTCAACACTCTTTTGGTTTGTGTTTTGTGCAATGTCATTTCAGTGGAGAGGTTTGGCGTTTCTTCACCCTTAGGGCTGGATTGACTCCTCCTTCGCAGTTTATGGCTTCTCTCATCTAGTTGAAGTCTGCTTCAACATCTAAGAATCTCTCGCTTATCATTAATTTCTCTTTCAAGCTACTGTTTATCTTATCTGGCGAGAACGGAACTCGAGGATTCACTCTAACAACTTTCGTAATCCTCCTCAAATCATAAAGGAGATTCATTTGCTTGTTAGAGCTAGGATGGATCCTCTTTCTAGGTTACAATCTTCTAGTTCTCTGGGATCTTCTCTCCTCGTCACTTGGTTCGCTCTGTTTCAGAACTAGGTACGCTCTCTTCATCATCTGGCCTTCTCTGTTCCCTCCATAGTCTGTTGGGTTTCTTTGGCCTTGTTTCTTTCTTCTTGTTTTTTTCCTTTTTCTGTCTTTTTTCGAGCCTGCGTGCTCATGTTAAGCTTCCCAGCCTTGTATCTTTTTTCTTTCGGGCATGCGTGCTCTTGTTGGGCTCTTGGCCATGTATGTTGTTTAATGTTATACTGGAAATTTAAAATTTAAAAAAAAAAATCAAAAATACTTGAAAAATATATAAAAATAGTAAAAATACTCAAAATAACCGGAAAATATCAGAAAATAACCGGAATATCTAAAAATATCCAAAGCAAAATAACCGAATGGATACTAAATTTTAAAACCGAAAGAACCGGAACCGAAACCAAACCGAACCAAAATTTCAAAATACCCTAATGGATACTAAATTTTAGAACCGAAAGAATCAAAAATGAATGAATACGAACCGATAACCGATTGGATAACCGAACGCCCAGGACTACAAGGTACCCTAATGTTTAACAAAACAATGACATCTTATTTTTTTTTGGAAAATTTGCAGCTATAACATACAAAAAAATTATAATTAAGTAAATGACCAAAAAAAAAAGCCCATTGATATTGTCTGTATTTCTTGTATGTTTTGACCTTTTTAGCCTTATGTGAAATTCACTCACCCTTGCGAGAGTCTTTCTTTCTTCTGCGTAACTTCTTATCTTTTTTTGGTAACTATAAAAACTTATCTTCAACGTAGTTACTAATTTTTCTGCAGTGAGCGAGATCAAAATTTTGAAACTGTTTGCAATATATCATCTTTGCCGATGAAAATTCCGACGAGCAAAACATGTTAGCCTCCAATCACTATTCCTATGTTTGGTTATTCGGTGGCTGGCCATCAATTGATTTCTGGGTAGAAAGACTTTGGTTTTAGGATGTAGTTTTAATTTTCACCGTAGCTCACGTCATCATCTTTTCTCTCTCTGCACGTTTAGAGAAGAAGAGGACAAAAACGTCATTGTACAAAGATCAGATGCTACTTTCTTAATATTACATGTTATAGTGCTATATTCTTCATTAAGTTATCATATATGGTTATTGATTTAATTTTTTACTTTTTTTTTTACATGTTAATTAATTTTTTTAAAAAAGAACGGTTTAAAAACATTTGCTAGCGCATAAAAAAGCTTCAGAAAGTAAATAACAGATAAAAAAACTAATAGAAGCATAGTAGTGAGAAAACATTTGTTTACGCATAAGTGAACCAAAGAGAAAAGAGGTTGGCCGTTGGCGAAAGCTTTCCTCTTATCTCTTGTGTCACGGATCGATCTGTCGATTGAAATGAAAACCCCTTTAGGCTTACAGTTTATGAGGTGCTATTGTGAAGCATGTTATTCTTTTCTCTCCACTCTTATGAACAAGATCAAGATTATGAAAATAAAAGACACTTTTTTATTGATATGGAAACTAACTCAAAACCATAAAATCACAATCTCAATCTCTCAATCTCTCATTCACAAACTCATAAACCCACATAAGACCTTATGCAATTAGGGTTTAAGGTTTAGGGTATAGGGTTTAGGGTATAGGGTATAGGGTATAGGGTATATAGGGTTTAGGGTTTATGGTATAGGGTTAAAAACCCGATCTATTAACAACAAGTAGATTTAAACCGGGGGAATTAGTAATATGTTAGGAAAAATTGGCACAAGAAGGCGTGGATACACTTCTTGATAATGGAATCCGTGGACAACCCATGAGGGATGGTCATAATAAGGTTAAAGGTTTAGGGTTTTGGGTTAAGGGTTAGGGGTTAGGG
>NW_003302550.1:0-6178 GCF_000004255.2 Arabidopsis lyrata subsp. lyrata
CCTAAACCCTACACCCTAAACCCTACACCTTACACCCTAAACCCTACACCCTACACCCTAAACCCTAAACCCTAAACCCTACACCCTACACCCTACACCCTACACCCTACACCCTAAACCCTAAACCCTACACCCTAAACCCTACACCCTAAACCCTGAACCCTACACCCTAAACCCTACACCGTAAACCCTACACCCTGAACCCTACACCCTGAACCCTACACCCTAAACCCTACACCCTGAACCCTACACCCTGAACCCTACACCCTGAACCCTACACCCTGAACCCTACACCCTGAACCCTACACCCTGAACCCTACACCCTGAACCCTACACCCTAAACCCTACACCTTGAACCCTACACCCTAAACCCTAATGGGAAATGTCAATTGTGAATTTGGAATTCTTTTGCAACTCCGCCATCAAATCTCATGTTCATCTGTTTTTTAATGCAACTGTTCCTTGTGAATTTGGTATTTTTTTGCTAGTAAGATCATCATTTCAAACCCTCCAACCTCTCTTGGTGTTGTTGCGGGTTGGATTCATGCTAGACCAGTCAACGGTAACAATTATTCTCTCGTTCGATTTTCTTTTTATCGCATTCTTGTTTCACAGGGAGCCCTCTCTCTCTTTTATGATACCCTCTCTATCTGTTCATAAAACCCTTTCTTTATTTCATTTTCGAAACACTCTCTCTGTATCTCTCAATGCAAAAGATTATCTCCGCATAACCGATTTCTCGAAACCCCTCTCTATCATCTCCATGTGTATAATAAAAGAGAAGCAGACATTACTTCATTTAAGTATATGGATGAGTCAGAGGTAGATGCATTTAGCGCCGACGGCCATCTCGGATTAAGATATTAAACATGCTCAGCGACTAAGAAGAATCACCAGCAAAAAGAAAAGAAAACCTCGTCTAGGGTTTTTCTCGTGGGGAGAGAAAAAAACCGCTGAGATTTCGAGAAGTTTGTTGGAGTAAGACCAAAACCGTATATCGTGGTTGAGGCTTTGCTGGAGGAAACCGCTGGCGAATATGACAGTGGTCGGGTTTACAAGACGTGTAGATTTGTAGCAATCAAAGAAGCAGATCTTTGTATGGGCTGGAAACAATAAAGATGTATGGGCTGAAGTTTATTAGGCTTAAAGTACTGGATCTCATACAACATGTCAGCTGCGCCCTAAATCATAAAAAAAAAAATTCAAATATTTTATTTGGGCAAACACATATCTGGTGCAGCCCATATCCTAAATTAATTCTCTAAGAAAAAAGGTTTTATTTATTTTTTTTGGGTGTAAATGTTAAATTTTATACTATTTTCTTTTTCTGGTTGCATATAATTAATCAACTAATGTAAAAAGAAAAAGACGACAGACTAAAAAACTAAAGGAAAAAGAAAGAAAAGAAGAGTCCGAAGCAGGGAACAAGAGCAGGCGATCACAGAGACTATGGAGACTATGGAGAAGATGCGCGAGTTGCATTCCTTCCAAATAGCAGAGATGGACGCCTTAAATCCTTTTTTCTATAATAATTATATTATTGAATTAACGTCAATATTTAAACTCACCCCCTTATTTTGTTCTGTATACCAAAAAATGTTATGTTTGTTTCTTAATTCCTTCTCCTCTTTGCCACTTTTTCACTTCTGCAATGATATTGAAGTAAATGCAAACAAAATAGTATGTTCCTGGTAGCAAATATTTATAAAGTTCCATTGATGTCTTTCAAAGGGTTTAGAGTTTTATCCTTGTACAAAGAAATGATGAGTGTTCATGACTGTAAAATCCAACTTCATCTTCCACTTTCAGTTTAACGGCTCCGGCTCTGGCTCCACTACCGGTGGTATGCAATCCACTTTATATCGAAGAGTCTTTCACAGAGGAAAAGAAAAGACCCAATAAAAAGATCCACATTAATGAAAGCAATGGAAAAATGGGCTTAAATAGGGATACTGATTCACTCCGTCTGCCGCAAAATGTAAATATCGCCCTACCTTTTTGAAGAAAGTTGAATATGAATTATCCCAAACAAGTTTGTAATTTCCAGCCATTAGCGTAGAGAAGTTGCCCTGCAGGAATAAACAAAGTGGATCCCCAAAACAATTACCTTAAATAACACAGCTATGCAACAAAAATACCCCAAATGCTTCCCCACAAATGCACATAGCACTGACCTGATCAGCTTCATACCGACGGTAAGGTAATATCAGCTGAAATAAGAAAACTTCATGATCAACCCTCAGAAATACACTAATTGAATGGATATTTTAAAGAGTGAGGGATAATATATATACTATACGCTAGGAAAGTTTAACCACAGTTTGGAAACTAAAGAGCAGACTCACAGTCTTTTCCCCTGAAGCACTTATGTACTCCAAGCTAAATCCGATATCCTGGGAAATAACAACAGAATTATAAACGGAGGACAAACAACAGAAGCTGAGAACCTAGCTTAGATGCCATATCATGTCAGGAATTAACAATTCATGTCCTTTCAAAGATTCATTACAGAACAAGATACGCTGTAACTATGTGCGAAAACAAGGATAACCAGAGTCTTGCAAAAACAGCAACAGATACAACTTTAAATCTGATATACGACAGATAGAGACAGTGTGAAGTTCATGACATGCAATCCAGAGACCAAAAATCTAAGTTTCATGAATTTTGAACAACTACTGTACCTCATAAGAGAACAAACTAGACACCCCTGTGATTTATAAAAAAAAAATCTGAAGAGGGAAAGAAAACCAATACCATGCTGGGGAAACATATTGCAGGTTTAAAAATCAATAGCATGCTGGGGAAACACATCGTGGGTTTAAAAATCAATACCATGCTTATCTTGCCTTGCATCAAGGAGAAATCCCAAGCAATATACGAATTTTCGGATTCCACCATCAATGAGATCTAGAGAAGCAACAAGAACAAACATTAATACTTACGCCAGACTCAAATGAAAGTGCTTATCATATGCTTTATTTTTTTGTTTGCCAGCAGAAAATGTGAATGCCACACACTACTGTCATTAACATCAAATTTTACGTTTTCAACATGGCAATTTCAGATGAAACAAGTGTCAAGATTCTTATACTGGCAAAATTTTCAGTTTCATTAATAAACAAAAGCATCTGTGGAGAACATATTACCTCATAGGTTCTCCCAGCTTGGACGATTATCTCCTTGTACTCCTCATTATCCCTAAGAAGTACAAACTCTTAGAGCTAGAAATCGCGAACTGAAGTGAAAATCTTGTGAATGATGGAAGCTAACCTTGAGCCCAATATGCCAGCTGTATCTGCTGAAATGAAGAAGGGGGAATTGGCAAATACATCGCTGGAAAAGTAAAAAGTAAAATGTTAATGTTCTTCAATAGTGAGAAAGCAATGCCTAAAGACTGTCCAACCTAATTAATGATGAGCAATAGGGGTGAACCCAAGTATTTTTCATTAATGTTGGAACTGTGAATATAAACTTTAATCAAAACCGAATAAAACTGAAAAATGAACACAAAAATAATGAATTAGAGGGAATGTCTAATACTGTATTAGATTAGTCTCCAATAGGCATGCTTTTGCATACTGGGAAAACTAATAAAAGAAAACAGTGGAGAACAAGCCTTAAAATAGACATAAACGTAATTGTCCTTAACTTTTCGAGGAATGTTTAAAAGTGAAGTTTTCCCCAATGTTGTGTTATCTAGCAACCTATACTAAATAGAAGATAAAGCAACCCACGACCAAGCCCATAGAAAGAGAGATGGTACCTGATAAATGTGACGAATCTTTCAAACTCCGATGTGTAGACTATAGCAGCTTCAGACAGGAGATTCATTTGGTCTTTACTCCTGCTCATCACACATATAATAAAATTTCACTACCTGCTAAACGGAAAAGTTCATGGAGCACTTCAAGCTCGATGATTATTGAATCGTGTTAATTTAAGGCAATCTTACGTTAACAACAATAAACCAAAACTAGGAAAATATTCTGGGACTATCTTACAGTTTGAAGGTATCATATCTTTCCCACAGAAGTGTTAGGAAAACGCGAATTGCCATCACCATTTTTGTGAGACTGTATAGAGGGGGTCCGTAACGTTCTCGCTGTTCTTCCATTGGCCTTTACACCAGAACATTAATTCTGTCAGTTAAAGTTTCTTATGCAACCTGAATCTTCTACCTCAATAAGCAAACCCTTATTGTCTATTTTAAATGAGACCATGGTACATACCCATCGTCATCATTTATTTGTCGAATAAAATCCAACAACACCTACAAGGTATGAGCACAGAAGAATCAATAACTAAATCAATCGTCGATATGCATGAGTATGCAGGAATGGACAAGCCATATGTCATAGGCGCATAAGTATGAGGACTACTGGCGGATAAAAATAAGAGAATTAGACATAAAGAAGCGATCGATGATGAAGGGAAGGCACGAAAAATCTTTGCCAGAAAGAGTAGAGACGGGAAAGCCTACCTGTGGAACCCCTACCAAGTACTTGACCAGGGTTTTGTAGACACCAGTGGCAGAGCCTAGCTGAGCCAACTGCCTCCTCCTAGATAAAATTCAATGAATGCATAATCCAGACTCTCTGAAGAAACCCACAAGCAAAGCAGCAATTAAGAAATCAGAAACAGCCAGGCTCACCTCTCCATTTGCTGCTTCCAAAGAAGAGCGTATGTGTCGCGTATGCTCCCTCCAGAGCTAACCAACGCATCAACCTCCGCCTGTTTGTTCCTCTCCGACCTCTCCTTCTGCTGTCTGATGAGCGTCCCCCGAAAATCTTGAGGCATGTAGGTCATAACTGCAGAGAAGATAATAATAATACTCGTGCAAGGCCTATTTTATTTCTATGAATAACAGTTTCTGCGTAGAATTATACATACCAGTGCTGAATATGCGCTCGGAATTCTTTGTCTGGAAGGAAATCATAGCAGTGAATGCGTTATCAAAACTGTCCTTGAGAGTCCGCAAAATAGAAGCGAATTCAGCATCTTCGGATGTGGAAGGTTCCCGAAGCTGCGCACAAACCCCAAAAACAAACAAACAAGAGAGAATTCAAGTCACCAGAAGCAGGCGAAGTAGAGGCAACATGGACACAAAACGATAGTAAGATTCACCTGAACAGGCCAGCGAGATGGTGACAGAAGAAACAGTATCTCCTCCATCTGCTCCCTATTTTTCCACATATTCTCATCAATTTTGTGAGGGGGCTGACGGTTTGCTTCGTCAATCAGGGAAGTTTCCCCTAGAAAACGAACCATAACATTTTATGAGTGAATTCGAAAGCAGGAAATTGACAAGCTCGAAATTGGTGATACTTTCGGATCGGAAACCTTGTGAAGGGGGAGATTGGACGGTCAGTAGCTGAATAAGAGAAGCGATGTCAGAGGAAAGTCGAGAAACGTCGTCGGAAAGAGGAGAGAAAGGATATTTGTCGTAGTAAGAAGCGAGAAAAGCCCGGGTGATAGGCATAAGGCCTTCCGTTGACGCCATTTTCAGATTCTTTGCGCGATCTACTCACTCACACACAAACCCAGAGCTCCATGCCACCGCCAAGCCAAGCAAATTTACTCTCTGCCGGCGAAGAGAAGACTTATTGATTATGATCGACGAAAATGTTGGACGACGAGTAGGCCGCATATTCGCTCTTCCTCTAAATACTTTGGACCCAAAAAGGCTTATACAATGCCCAATGGGCCTTTATTCAAGCCCACTAAGCCTTTATGTACTAGAGGTCTATCTATCGATTCGTCGTCTTCGTTTAATGTTTTATGAATTATGATGATGATGGATCGAAGAGTGCACAGAAAATCTGTGAATCTAGTTTATACGCAATCATCATGTTGGTAGAAGAAAGAATACAGTTAAATGGGGCAAGAATTACAATGGCATGACTTGGGAACAAAGGCGCAAACGCCAAATGGCTTGTTGGGAAGTTGGCAATTGATGCCGAAACAGCAAGGCATGGTGGCACAAGTGGTGGAGGAGCAGCATTTGCACTCCAAGCACAGCTCCAATGGCGTCATCAGCTTTCTCCTCCATACTCTATACTCCATCCCCATCTCCACTGGCCACATTTCTTCTGCATTTAGCCCCGTCCCGTCTCCTACACATGACCCCAGATGAGATCCGATATATCACTACTATTTTTTAACCACTGACAAAAGA
>NW_003302550.1:6279-46888 GCF_000004255.2 Arabidopsis lyrata subsp. lyrata
GCTTTGAATACCTAGAAAGATTAGGCGATACCAAGATCTGTGTGGTGGATAAAAAGAGAGATGGTTTAGTGGGTCACTCACCCAGATCCCTACAAGTCCAATCATACACAGCGAAGGCAACATCTATTTTCAATCAAGATTCCAATGACATCTGTATTAATAGCACCATAGGTCTAATGTTCTTAATGTTCATTGATAATGTTGTTAGTTAGATGCTTAGCTAAAAAAAAAAAAAAAAAAAAGGGGTCTAATGTTCATTGATATGCTATCTTCTCTTCGCCCAGTAAGTACTACTACGTGCAACACTACCAAACCTTCGTGGCCGGGGAATGACCACTTGTTAGAAAACCATTACTGCTTACACAAAAAAAAATTCACCTTGGAGTGAATAAGTGTCGACTACTACAAGCACACTGCATCAGAGTGCGGATTAAACAAGAACCACGCTCATTCATAATCATACAAGACTCTAGACAGATCAACACAGTAAAGTGGCAATAAACAGCAGCTTCAACAACAACAAAAACAACGTGCATCCACGATTTTTAGCAACCAGATGTTTGGCTTGGTTCTGAGAGAAATTACGGAAAAGGAGACGCAGCGAAACCGATTATGTACACTTGACACTAATCACCGAACTCTGCATGCTGCCGGTCCACCCGGTGAATAATTTGGATTGGGTGACCTGCAAATCGCACCTGGCCCAACATTCTTTGCAAACCTCCGGTGCATTCTGTAATCAGGCACCCCTCCCATAGCAAATGCAGCTCCAGCTGCAGTTGTTGCACCAGGGATCAGGGCATCACCTGTACACTGCAAAGGTTCCAAAGTCTCAACCACATCGCTCATCAATGGCCTAGCTTTCGGGTTCTGGCTAAGACAATAATACGCCAAGCTGCATGCCTTCTGAGCTGCCCTGACAGAGTATTGGTTCTCCAGTCTTGGGTCAATTATTTGCAGCAGTTTTCTTTTATCATTCAGCTTCGGCCGAGCCCAATCAACCAAGTTCTGCTCTTTGCTAGGTCTTGTCTTATCCACTGATTTTCTCCCTGTCAACATCTCTAGAAGAACAACTCCAAAGCTGTATACATCACTTCTGGCCGTCAGGTGTCCTAGTTCATTAGTAATAGAGTCAATTTAGTGTTTATTTGTGTAATGGTCTAAGCACTTATTGTCATGCAAAAAGAGAGACTATGTAGCTCGAAATAATGTTGTAAAATACAAGTGCATATATGTGCACGGTTCAACATCTCAACAGCCACAGTCCTATATGTTAACTAATAGCAAACTACTAAAGCAGAGAGATAGAATTAGCTCCTGCAATGTCTTATTTTCTGTATGTGGCACTGACTTGCAGCAGAAATAGAAACCCACATTCAGTTAACTAAAGTGATTTAAACGGTAGGACCTAATATGTAAATGGTTGATCATAGCTCCCGTTACAAACCAAGTGAAAAAATAAAGACATTGCAGGATGGCTCGTCAAGATTGTATATGCATCTAGGAAAATAAGTTGAATGGGATACATCTCGCTATATTATGCATGTCATACCAGTCATCACATATTCTGGGGCAGCATAGCCATAAGTACCCATAACTCGAGTTGATACATGGGTTTCGTCACCCTGGGGCCCAGCTTTAGCTAAGCCAAAATCTGAAAGCTTGGCTGTGTAGTCCTGAAGGTTCAGCCCAATCAAGGATATATTAGTTGTGGAAAAGTATTCCCAATATCTTGGAGGAACTTTGGCAAAGCAGAAAGAAAAGAAAAACTTCTTACCGAGTCAAGCAGTATATTGGAAGTCTTGAAATCCCTATAAATAACTGGTCTTTCAGCATTGTGGAGGAAAGCAAGGCCTTTCGCAGCTCCAAGAGCAATCATCATCCTTCTAGACCAAGATAGAGGAGCTGTGGTTTCTGAAGAGAGCCCATGGTGACTTGGTAAATTAGAGACGAGTATGACAAGACTAAAAAGCAGAATAAGCTAGGAACATAAAACTGTTTAGGGGTATATGTAGGAATCAACAGAGACTTGTCAGCCGTAGAGCAGGATAAAAATGGAGAAGGGTGCGGGGATTACTTCGAAATAGGTGATTTTCAAGACTGCCTCGCAACATGAACTCATAAACAAGTAATCGGTGATCGTCCTCGCAGCAGTAACCAATAAGCTTGACGAGGTTGGGATGACGGAGCTGGCCGAGGAAGTTGACCTCTGTAAGCCATTCACGGTGGCCCTGGAGTCCCTCCTTGTTTAGGACCTTGACGGCAACGGGGAGAGACTTGAGGCCGACGCGGAGATTGTCATCAATGTAACCCTTGTAGACGGTACCGAAACCACCTTCTCCGAGTATATAATCTGGGCGGAAGCTCTTGGTGATGGTCTCAAGCTCAAACAAAGTGAAGGGGATGACTTGGGCATACGAAAGAGGAGTGCGAGAGTCGTCCCGGAAGCGAGGAGTGGATGGATCGCTCAGATCTGAGACGGAGCGGGAGTGCTTCTTCTGGAGCTGTTGGGCTGCGAGGTGAACCAAAGACGGGGGAGATCAGGAAAAAAGAAATGGCGAGAGAGAGAGAGAGAGATAGAGACAGGGAGAGAGAGAGAAAGAGAGACCTTGAGCTTGAGGAGTGAAGACGGCAGCCTCGTCTCTAGTACCGCAGTTGCCCATTGTCAGAAGGTAGAAGGAAGTGGAAAGGATCTCATTCTCAATTCTCAAAGCTGAGCACCACCGAACCGATTTTAAAACCCTAATTGCAATCGGAGAAGACAACGAAGCTCTCCTCACCGCACCACTGGGACTGGGAGTGCTCTTCTCTCTGTCTTTACAGTTTACAGTCAGGAAATTCAGAGTCCACTCCATGTTGCCGGAACCAATTGGGCTTTACAATTCTTTCTTCTATGGGCCTTCTTAGTGGATAATAGGCCCATTATATCCATAAAGTTTATTATCAAATTGAACGCAGCTTGAAGAATAAATACCAATCATGTGGGGGTCGTAATCATGGCACGGTGGGGAGGAGAGCAAAGAAAGAAAGAAAAAAACAAGAAAGAGTAACCGAGAGAGAGCTGAAAGGGTAGGGTCACTTAGGGTTGTTGGTGAGATGATATAAAAGGGCAGGTACCTCTTGCTATGTAAGCAGTAAGCCCGTCTACTTGCTCTCTTTAAACAGCAACTCAAACACGCATAATAAAGAATATATAGCATCAAGGAAATGGCAAAGGTTCATCCCAAGCCCCTATAAACGGGAGAGGACGCGTCTGTGTTAACAGTTTGGAAGAAGTCTTTAATGTTCAACTACAACGGCTTCACGGTGTTCGATTCCAAAAGGAGATTTGGTTTTCCGAGTGGATAACTATATGCACGGCAACAGAGACCAGATCCTTCTCATGGACTCATTATATATAGACCTATCGTACATCAAGCTAACATAATATTTTATCAAGAGTCTTTTTTCTTGAAATAATATCTTCAAGCGTGATCCAATAATATCTTACAACAAAAACCTAAAATTACAAAATTTGATACATTTCAAGACTTTAATCCATTAGCTGTTTCTTTCTTTTTATAAATTTGACTCCATCCAAAATGAGAAAGAAAATTACTATTCAGAATGAGAAAGAAATTAAAGAAAACATGTGACATGCATATTGATATATGCATGTGATTCCCCAAGAGCTAGGCGATCAATGATTGATGGGGTCAGCTAGCTACATTATGATATTATCAGGGTCTATCAGTGTCCAAACTATATATTATTAAAGATTCCAATTTGATTTATAACACCAACCCCCGATCCCATCGCGAGATTTTATCATTTGATCAGACAATAATAAATAAATATATATATCTTCATTAATCGTGTACGTATTCTCCTATATAATTGCACTAAGTGTGTGTATATATGTGTTCACATGAATACATGTATGGTGTGAGCTGTGAGCTGCTAGCTAGCTGTATCGTTTAGAATCTATTTGATTATTGTATAAAAAACATCAATGATTGAAATTAGGAGCAAGAGATCAAATTATATATATCTATAACTAGTAGTGGTAGATGGAGTTTTGGGAAGTGACTCGGTAATTAGTAGGATGGAGAATGAGGTGCGATGGATGAATGAAGTGTCGTCCGATAGCAGCAACGATGGTGAATCTTTCATTGAAATAAAAATCAACAAACCAGTCACAGACACAGGATTGAGCATCTCTTCTTCGCCATCTCCCGATAACGAAATGCAGACGACAGCAATCTTCTCATCGGCGTCTAGTTGCTTCTCTGCATACAGCAACGTGACGAGGTTGATGATGAAAGTGGGGTGTTTGAGTATAGTGGGAGTCATAAGAGAGAAAGTGAACGTGGGAGAGAGGTGGGTCCTCCAAGTTATACAGAGACGACGAAACAAGAGCCCCCTACGAAGGGAGCACTACTAACAAGGATGAAACATTAACGGACACGGACGATTCCCTCAAGGCAGCTATCGCTTACTGCAATGCCTCATCTCTCTCTCCCGTCTACAAACTTGATTATTAATACCCTTTCTAGAGAATCATGTTGGAACCAATATTTTTCGGTGTGTCCAATTCACGGGCATCATCATCATCATCTATATCATTGCTTTTTAATTTTTTCTTTTTTTTTTAATCTTTTTGCTTTTAATTCCGTTTAAAAATATATTTCTAATTTTATGAAAGATGTGTGATCATCATCCTCCCAAGTCCCAAGTCAGGTCAAACATATATAGTTTTGAGGCTTAGTCTTAGATGATCAAATACTTTTACAAGTTTTTAAGATTTTGTTGTGGTGTTTGTATAACTTGTAAACTTGAGTATTTAAATAAAATGAAACTAAATAAAAAAAAGTTTCATAAAACTTTGGAAGACTTCGCTGGCTGGTCTGGTTTACATATGAACAGAGAGAAGACTCAGCTCTTTCACGCAGGTTTGAGCCAACTTGAAAGCAATGCTTTGACAAGCTATGGTTTCACACTTGGGTCTCTACCTATACGTTACTTGGGGCTGCCTTTGATGTGCAGGAAGCTCAAAGTTGCTGAGCACTCACCGCTAATTGAGAAAATCTCAGCTCGCTTTAACTCTTGGGCAGTTAGATCCCTCTCCTTTGCTGGTCGCGTTCAACTCATCGCCTCGGTAATTTCTGGAATTGTAAATTTTTGGATATCTACCTTCATTCTTCCCCTGGGCTGCATTAGACGTATTGAATCCTTATGCTCACGCTTCTTATGGTCGGGTAGAATTGATAAACAAAGAATGGTGAAGATTGCTTGGTCTCAGGTTTGTTTACCAAAAGTTGAAGGAGGACTTGGTCTTAGGAGATTTTCTACTTGGAATAGGACTCTCTGTCTAAGAATGGTTTGGCTATTGTTTGCCAATAGTGGATCACTGTGGGTCGCTTGGCATAAATACTGTTGGTACCGGATCCCGCAAGGGGTCCATTTTACATGTTGGAGAACCATCACTTTACAAAATCCAAGGAGCCCTATCTTGCAAAAGGGGTGGTCAAACTTTGACATTAATTTGTAGTTTAATTCATGAATTAATGGTCATGGTCAAAGGAGTAAACTTGTCATTCAAGTTTAGGAGTTAATTGCCAAAATTGGAGTTATTTAGTGGAGTTAATTCTGAAATTAATGGCCAAGTAAAGACATCCTAGAAGGAAGGAAGAGGCTATAAAAGAGAAGTGAAGACTCCAAGAAAGGGACACTTATATTCTTGGACACTTATATTCTTGGACACAAGATTCATCCTCTATATTTTCTCACTATTATTTTCTCCACAAACTTATACGATCTATTCAACCCATCTTTGTGCTTGTCTAATGAGAGCTTTGTCCCATCTTCAACAATGATGTTACCAACCCTGGGGGGGTTCAGGTTCAACATTTGGCGCCGTCTATGGGGACATAAAGCTTTCTTACTTCTAAAGCACTAATTCGAGGTGAAGAACAATCAATACTGAGATAGAAATCAACGTCGTAACGATGTCAATCCGAAGCAGAACAAGGTCGTAACGATGATGATTTGGAGACCGACACGTAAAGGTGTTGATCCGAAATGGATCAAAGTTGTAGCGATAACGGTCTCAGTCGTAACGGTGGTGGTCGAAGAAGGACAAAGACATAACGTCCACGGCGTTACAACAATAACAACAAGAGGACTAAAACAGTCACATCCCTAAACATGTGACGAGGAGAGCATATGGAGGGATTACACATACTTACAACCATGTCTAAGTTGACATAAATTATTCTTTTTTCTTTTTCTTTTTTGACAGAAACTAAACGGAGCGATTCCAAGTTATTACGTCATACCATTGACAGAGTGAAGAGGATCTAAGTTGATGACTTAACGGAGGTAATCCGAGTCATACCAGAAGCCACCCAAGTCATGATGATGACTTGGCCACACATTTCCCGAAGACTGAAGATCCAAAACATAGCGTCAACGTAATGGCAACGACACGATCTCGTATTGGTGACTTGATGTTACAGTATTGTTACGGCGATGTAGTCATCTCGCAATAATAACTTAGCGTTCAAGTCACAACAGTGACGATTCAAGTCATAATGATGATGAATCGTGGCTTGATACCACAATGATGTTAGCCTTGGTGTTACCGTGACGACCTAACGATGTTGTAGCAGTGGTGTTATAGCTGTGAAAACCTTCACATATCTGGAGTCCAAGGCGAGACAAAGAAGATGAATTCATATTTGTTGATGAAGTCGGAAGTCTAAACAATGATGGTCTAAGTCATAACCATGACTTAACCGGAGACGACCTAGTCTCGCACATCCATCTAGGTCATAACGTCATAGTTCAATTCACAACAACCACGAATCCACGATCTAGAGACAAGCTAGTTCTTACATTACGGAGATGATCCAGTCTCTAAACGACCGGTGCGAGGAGACACGCCAAATCAAAAAAGAGATGTTATAGTCTCAGGTCGGAGATAACCTCTCCACCTTAATATTTTGATTCGTCATCATGATGAGTGATTCGATTATAAAATAATCAAAAAAGACGATGGAGCTCGTGGCAATGTGCAAATAAAAGGCTAGAAGGAACTCGTCACCTCCACCTCCTAAATATTTGCTTGGTTCCAAAGAAGATGGAGCAATTCCAATTCGTAACGTATCCGAGACAAATGACGAAGTCGTATTGATTGAAGACAATAATTCAAGTTGTTACGAGACCAAAGCAACCGTTGCATTAAAAGATAAAGCTCATTAAATGCAAAATAAAAAAGTTAAGGCCCAAGCCCAACAAATTTGCCGAGTTGACTAAACCCGAAGTGGGGAACTCGCTTTAAGCCGAGCTCAGTTCTCGCATTCTAAAGAGAAAGGTCTGATCAGCCTAAAAATCTCGAAAGCATTGCCACAAGGCCACAAAAGGTTAAAAGCGGACTTTGCAAACCCGCATATAATTTTAACCAAACCCCCTTGGGCCACAACCTAGAAAGGTTTAAAAGCCTCCTCAGGCAAATATCTTGTTCAAAAGAAAATAATAAAAAAGCCTCCTTAGGCAAAAGACATACTTATCCAAATTTAAATTTCAAATAGATGGGACAAGATCTCATCTCGCATCTAAGCCGAGATCTCATCTCGCATATAAAGCCGAGATCTCATCTCGCATCTAAGCCGAGATCTCATCTCGCATCTAAGCCGAGATCTCATCTCGCATATAAAGTCGAGATCTCATCTCGCATATAAAACCGAGATCTCATCTCGCATCTAAGCCGAGATCTCATCTCGCATATAAAGCCGAGATCTCATCTCACATATAAAACCGAGATCTCATCTCGCATCTAAGCCGAGATCTCATCTCGCATACAAAGCCGAGATCTCATCTCGCATATAAAACCGAGATCTCATCTCGCATCTAAGCCGAGATCTCATCTCGCATATAAAGCCGAGATCTCATCTCGCATATAAAACCGAGATCTCATCTCGCATATAAAGCCAAGATCTCATCTCACATATAAAACCGAGATCTCATCTCGCATATAAGCCGAGATCTCATCTCGCATCTAAGCCGAGATCTCATCTCGCATATAAAGCCGAGATCTCATCTCGCACCAAACTACATTTTAAAAAAAAAAAAAAAAAAAAAAAAAGCTGAGCCCGTCTCGCGCTAAACTATGTTCAAAAAGCCGAGCTCAATGCTCGCATTTACGTGAATAAGTCTTTAGACAAAAAACGAGTTCACCTCGCATCTAACAACAAAGTTTGAATGCCTAATCTACTAATCAAAGTTATTGCCGCAGGATTGTCAAGAATATTAGTTCTCCGAGCAAATCATCTTACTCGAAGAACTGGGGGGCTAATGTTGGTACCGGATCCCGCAAGGGGTCCATTTTACATGTTGGAGAACCATCACTTTACAAAATCCAAGGAGCCCTATCTTGCAAAAGGGGTGGTCAAACTTTGACATTAATTTGTAGTTTAATTCATGAATTAATGGTCATGGTCAAAGGAGTAAACTTGTCATTCAAGTTTAGGAGTTAATTGCCAAAATTGGAGTTATTTAGTGGAGTTAATTCTGAAATTAATGGCCAAGTAAAGACATCCTAGAAGGAAGGAAGAGGCTATAAAAGAGAAGTGAAGACTCCAAGAAAGGGACACTTATATTCTTGGACACTTATATTCTTGGACACAAGATTCATCCTCTATATTTTCTCACTATTATTTTCTCCACAAACTTATACGATCTATTCAACCCATCTTTGTGCTTGTCTAATGAGAGCTTTGTCCCATCTTCAACAATGATGTTACCAACCCTGGGGGGGTTCGGGTTCAACAAATACCACAATCTCAGTGATGTCACATGCTTCTGGAATCTGTCAGAAAAAGCTTCGGACTCTTGGAACTGGAAGTGCCTTTTGAGGCTGCGTGGTGTTGCTCAAGGATTCATAAAATGCAACATTGGTAACGGCCTACAAGCAAGCTTCTGGTTTGATAACTGGACCCCATTCGGCCCGCTCATCAAGTTCATTGGTCTAAATGGTCCCAGAGATTTGAGAGTGGCTCTTAATGCTAAAGTTTATGATGTGTGTAATTCCAATGGTTGGGTTCTTGCTGATCCAAGATCTGAACAAGCTCTCAGCCTCCATGTTCACCTAAAAAACATAATTCTGCCTAGTGCTGCACAAGGTGGGGATACTTATGATTGGGTAGTGGAACACACCAACTGCAACGGTTTCTCATCAGCCAGAACTTGGGCTGCTCTTCAACCTTGCGCTGCTTTAGTGAACTGGGTGGATATTGTCTGGTTCAAAGGAAACACGCCCAAACATGCATTCAATATGTGGATTGCGAACCTAGACAGACTTCCAACCAAGTCAAGACTCGAGAGATGGGGTATGCAAATCATCACTACCTGCAGGCTCTGTGGTTTGCATTTCGAAACGAGAGACCACCTGTTTCTTAATTGTGATTTTGCGGTGTACATTTGGAATGATGTTTGCAGGAGACTCGACCTGCCTTCCATCACTTTCGGGTCGTGGCAGCAGCTCCTCTCCTGGATGAAAAGGAAATCTGAAAGATCACCACCAACTTTGCGCAAACTGATAACACATTCTGTTGTTTACGCCATTTGGAGACAGCGTAACAATCTCCATCACAACCAGCTACAAGTGCTCCTTTCTGTTGTCTTTAGAGACATAGACCGGAAGATCAAAAATTCGATCACTGCCCAAAGATTCAATAAGCGTTTCCGGATGCTTATGCAGCTTTGGCTCCACTGATTATGGCCTTTGTTTAGAAAATCATTTGCTTTCTTGTTTTTATCTTTTTTACCAAGAAACCAAAACTGGTTGATCACTATGTAATACCAAACTCTTCAATAATATGATATTTGCACTTTAGCAAAAAAATAAATAAAAAAAAGTTCTAAACTTGAGTAATAAAAACAGAATAAAATGATTAAAAAAAAAAAAAAGTGTGTGGGGAAGTTGGAACGGGCTTTTGGGCTTAGAAAAGGAAAGGAGTAAGAAGGAAGGCAAAGAAAGAAAGAAGCGGCGCACGTGGCAGGCAATCACGAGAATCACGAGAGAGAAACAGAGAGATCGAGAGACAAGTCTTCGATTCTCTCTCTTCTCTCAAATCAATCATCAGAGACTCCGATTCTCTGTGTTTCCTCCACATTCCAACCCAAGTCCACCCTCAAAATTGCTGCTTTTGGCTTGCCTTTGGATTAGTAATTGTCAGAATGATTGCCCGGATCCTTGCCGCCTTAGCCGATTCCATGGATATTCCGGTGGCTGCCGGTGGATCAGTGCTGGGTACCATCAAAATCGCTGTGATGCCAATTGCCAAGGTTTTCACCATGTGCTTCTTGGGTCTTCTCATGGCCTCCAAGTACGTTAACATCTTGCCTCCCTCCGGCCGCAAACTCTTGAACGGGGTAATTCTCCAAGCCTCTTCTCACTTTTTTATTTATTTTATATCTAAAAATGCAAACTTTGAAACTGTCTCCTTTTCATACAGTTGGTCTTCTCGCTTTTGCTTCCCTGCTTGATCTTTTCCCAGCTTGGACAAGCCGTCACTCTCCAAAAAATGCTTCAGTGGTTTGTTTCCTTCTTTAGTCCCTAGTTTATGTAGTCCTTCCCTTATATCATAGGTCCGTAACGCATCTTCTTTTCGGCTGCTCCATCTATCAGGTGGTTCATTCCCGTGAACGTCGTTCTTGGCACCATCTCTGGCTCGATAATCGGTTTCATCGTTGCTTCCATCATTCGTCCCCCTTACCCTTTTTTCAAGTTTACAATCATACAAATTGGAGTTGGTTAGACCCTTTTTCCCTTAGACACTAAACCCTACCCTCGCTTGCGTGCTCTGACACTAGTCTCACTTTATGTGCCTTGTTTGTTTCAGGCAATATTGGCAATGTGCCTCTCGTTTTATTAGCGGCTCTATGTAGGGACACCTCCAACCCTTTTGGTGACTCCGAAAAATGCAGCATTGATGGCACTGCTTATATCTCCTTTGGTCAATGGGTACTCTTTTTCTCTCTTTAACTGCCTCTATGCTGTAACTATGTAAGCTATTTATACCTACTAGAATCAGACCATTAGCTGCTTCAGTTTATGTCTCTACTGTCTCGTACTTTACAGTGATACAGAATCTTGTCTTCTGCCTTTTTCTGTTTGGATGAAGAGGAGCTAGATGTATGAGGAGTAGCCGCATTGAAACTATTTTATATAGGATCTTTACTTCCAATCTACTGTTTGTCATCAGTGTCTATGGGAATGGATATTATTTCCCCTATGTATTTTTCATGTTGACTCTCTCTAAGGGACTTCAATTAACCATGAGGTTTAATTTTTATGTCAGGTTGGTGCTATCATCCTCTATACATATGTGTACCAGATGTTTGCTCCTCCTCCAGAAGGGTTTGATGCTGAAGAAGAAAATCTTGCTTTGAAAAACCTTCCTGTAGATACTACTCCAGAGCAAGTCCCCTTGCTTACTCAGAATTTTCCCAAGGACTTTTCGCCGACTCAAGATCTTTTGCCCGTACAGAGCACCGAACCTAGAGGAAGAGTGGTTTCAAGGAAAGGCAAGGTGGAAATGCAATTATGGAATCTTAATTCTATAATTCAGGAGTATTTTACCTTATATAAGCTGGTCCTTACGAAATTTTTATATTTTGCTCCGTGATGTAGATTACACAGATCTTTGTTTTCCTCTATGAGAAGTTGAAACTGAAGCAAATTGTCCAGCCTGCAATAGTTGCTTCGGTAAGTATCTCGTCTGTTCTATTCCCCTATTTTATCTGACAATCCCATGATCAATAGACCGTGCGATTACCTTTACCATGTAACTAAACTAGACGTGTTTTTGTTAACTTCAGATCCTTGCCATGATACTCGGTGCAATACCTTTCACAAAGAAGTTCATATTCACAAATGGTGCACCTCTATTCTTCTTCACAGACAGCTGCATGATTCTTGGGTAAGCACACTCTTTATTTGTCTTCTGGGAAGCAGCTGCAAATTAATGAGTTAATAAATGTAAAACCTTTGGCTATCAGGGACGCGATGATACCGTGTATCTTACTGGCACTGGGGGGAAATCTCATTAACGGTAGGTTTGGTGGTTGCTTTCTTTTCATACTGACTTTGTTTTTAGCCTCATCCATCATATGGGTCTTATTGGTTCCTTGGGTAAATTTTAGGACCAGGAAGTTCAAAACTTGGTTTCAAGACAACGGCAGCTATTATATTTGGACGGTTGGTGTTGGTGCCACCAGTAGGACTAGGAATAGTGACACTAGCAGACAAACTTGGGTTCCTTCCTGCTGATGATAAGATGTTCCGATTTGTGTTACTCCTTCAGCACACAATGCCTACATCAGTACTCTCAGGAGCTGTTGCCAACCTTAGAGGCTGTGGAAGGGAGTCAGCTGCTGTGCTATTCTGGGTCCACATTTTCGCCATCTTCTCAATGGCTGGATGGATGGTACTGTACATCAACATACTCTTCTGAATTCTTCTTCTTATTGACACATTCTTCTGCTACTAAACAATACGTCGGTGTAAATACAGTGGCATCTCCTATGTGCCTGAACCAACCAAAAGTCATTTTTTGTTTCTTTCCTCTGTAAATGTGAGTTTCATAACTCTTTTCAACTAATGGGCACTCCCTTTTCTCTGGATATATCAAAGAATATTATTTGCAACACACGACAAACAGCACAACTTTAGTTAAACGTCAATTAAAACTAACGTGTGGAAACAGTACAAGTCGATAAACAGCAGATGAAACTCAAGTATCTTTTAAGGGTCTGAAAAAATACAGATTCTGGAGGCACCTACGGATCCGGGCATCAGTCAGAAAAACGGCAGCCATCTTCTGGTTCTATTCCCCCTTTGGCTATGAGAGATTGCTATATCCCTCCTCTGTTGGTTGCTTAGCCACATTGCCAACACAACCCCCACCAGACTCACAACTGGTGCAGCAGCCAGAAACAGCCATCTTCCTCTGCTAACTCTGTTCACACCAGAGTCGCTCTCACCTCTCTCTACATATTCCTCTTCCCCCGATTCTGTGCCATCGTCATCAGAAGAGCTATCCTCGCTCACATCCAGCACATTATGCTTTCCGTCCTCGTAATCTTTATCATCTGTTGGGAGCTCATAACGGCAGAGTGGGCAGGAGTTACGGGCACTCAGCCAAGGTACGATACAATGAGCATGGTATAGATGTAGACACGGAAGCTGCGTGGTTTCATTGCTGAGGGTGAAAAGCTCCTTGCAGATTGCACAAACTAAGCCCTTCATTACATGCTCCTCTCCAATGATAACCCTTGGAAGAGTCCTGACGCATGACACAGATGCAGGTGGTGCACCTCTTCTTGAATTGTCAGACTCAGCAAGTTGCTCAAGCAGTTCCTCAAAGCCTCTCTCATCAAGATAATCCGCAACATTTGCAGCATAGGGAGAGAACTCCAAATCCTCCAAACCAGTGAAGATGTTGCGAGATAACCCCTGCCTCCTCTCTAAAATTCTTTGACGAAAGCCTCTCTCTAACTCGGGTGAATCAAACCGAGTCATGGAGCTGTAGCTCTCACTTGGACTTGCCAAATAGTTTCTATACCGTGTTCCAGCAACCCCAGATGGACCCGCTCCTTCCTCCCATTCCCTGTCTTCTTCGTCTGAGTTCCACTGGTTAAGACCAGCATGCATCGGGTCTATATCAGTGTCAAAGTCAATGTCGCTCCTGTCGTCTGGTTGAACAAAGATTTCCTCATCCAGGAAAGCATGCCTGTCCGTGGAAGCATCAGATTCTCCACCGTAAGCACTAAAAGAAATGGCATCGTTATCAGTATGGGGAAATCTGTAGAGGCTAAAACTAGCGTTTGATTCGGTTTCGCCAAAGTTGTCAAAATCATCACTTTCAGATTCTGAGAAAATTCTCCATCTTGTAGAACCGCTTGGAGTGGTATGGGAGCTAGTGCGCTGCTGGTCATCACGTTGATCCTCACTAGCATGAACTGTTGAAAGGCTTTGTCTTGCCATGCTTATCAAGTGTGTGAACTGCTGGGTGGAAAGATCACCGACAGACTCAGAGCTGTCGTGCCTACTCCTCCTTGTCCTCCTCCTCATCCTCCTCCTTCTAATTGTCTGCCTCCGAGCCAAGGGAGGTGCGGGGGTGCCGAAATCTTCAAGCAACAAAAACTTACAGTCGACACATAAGCTGAAGATTTCAAGATCATCGGAAGCAGATTGGACGACTCTTCCGCACAGATTACAGGCAGAAGATGGGATTGAATTGCTGCTATCGCCATTAGAAGGTCCCGGAGGTTGTGATTCCATCGGATCCAAAGGCAGCAACTTTGAGGTCTGAAAAGGAGGGTTAGATCAGAGCGGATTCGGATTCACCCACGCTAATCTCCAATTGCTCGAATTTCACAAGGAAAAACAAACAAAAGGATGTCAGGTAACAAATTTTCTAAGGATGAAGAGATAAAATTACCGAAGAAATACGCCCGGATCTTCAAAAAACTAGGAAGGAGTCATCTGTCCAAGCAAACAAGGGAATAGTTTCGATGCAAGAAAATGGCAGAAACAGGCGTTGGGATTTTATGGCGGAAAGGGGGTCAACGACGACGGATGGGGGGGGTCTTGTGTAAATTTCCTAGGGGAGTCTTTTTCTAACGTTTATCTCTCTAGAGCTGACTAAAAGATTGGCAACCAAACTCTCCGGCTCATGAAGAGGGTCTTCCAATTCTGTGAAATTGCCTAAACTAAAACAACGTACATTTGCCTCAGATGCAAAGTTTTCTAGTGTTCCAGAATCATACAAGTAAAGGGACGGGACTCTTGTGGTGTGGAGTCGGCAACTCTCATGGAGATCCTTGTTAAAGAAAGACAAGCTGGCAGCTCTTTCAGATGCTTCAAGCGTCATCATGACCTTTTCCTTTTTTTTTTTTTTTCTTACAGGTTTATATGACAGGTTTGGGTTATGAACAAAAGCTTAATGATGATGCACACAAAGAGCTTTCATTGATTTATCAAATCTTTTGTAGATACAACTGGGTTTGGGAATGAAGATGCTTCCACATTGATTTGAGACTCAACATAGAAAGCTGTTTGGTTTTAAGGACAAAATATCACAGATTCTGTCGAGTTGTCCAAGGGACATTAACAAAGACTAAATAATCTCTGGCTTCTTTCGAGCCTCGTGGGTCCGCATCCATCAATTTGTCCATATAATTTTTTCTTTTTTTTTATCAATCGTCTTGGAACCTAAATTATGGCGTATAGAAGAAGGCAGGGGATCGGAAAGTTTGCGACTTTCAAGGAGGAGATTGATCGGCTTCCCCCGGAAAGCATCACTGCCGTCAAGGATAGATCACCGCCAGCTCGATCCTTGACATCTCCTTCATCCTTCCGTGAGTCCCCTGCTTTTGACCAACCCAGATCTAAGGTTTCTCCTTTTTCTTAACTGAGTCACTTTATGTTTCTGCATTTACATGATCCGCTCTTAGGATATCATTAGTGACCAATCTTTGACGACTTTTGACTGTCTGTAATGCTAAACTTTCTGATCAGATTCAGCTGTGAGGTCGAATCTAGAGGTTATGTAGGTCTTATAGCTTTCATCCAAAGTTTTGTTAGGAGTTGTGATTATAAGCTGGGGATCATGATCTTTCTGCTCCCATTGATCCTATGTTTTCTGGGGATGTATACTGCAGAATTTTACGACCGAGCCGAAGGGCTTGTGGGGAGTCATAGCCCAGAAAGCAAAATCTGTTATTGAAGATGATAAATCCAGTGATAGCTCAACAGCTTCTCAGGTTTTGTTTTGCTCATCTCAAGTACATTTATGATCCATCCTCTTGATTTGACGTCGTCATGGTTTTGGTCTTTGTTTCTAGTCCCGGTTTTCATACCTATCAGACGAAGGGTTCAAGAAAATGGATAATCCCAAGCTTCGGAGAGGGCTGGATAAGCTTACATCTTCTCTTAATCAGATCGGTGACACTTTTGAGAAAGCCTTTGAGGTGTTTCTTTTTCTCTGTCATTCCGCTTTTTCATTCTTTTGGTTGAATTGCTTTAGATCTGTTCCTTGTTTCTCTAGGATGGCCGAACACTCGTTGGGAACAAAACAGCTGATATCATCCAGGAAACTCGAAAACTTCAAACCAGACGAAGAGGAACTGGTGGTGAAGATGAGAATCAAAATCAATCTTATGGAGTAAGTAGCTCATGGAAGAAATCTCCAGAGCAGCCAATGCAGTTAAATCATATGGAACATGAAACTCAACTCAAGGCATCTCGCGATGTAATGTCCAGTCTTTTGATGGTTGTTTGGTTGGTAATTTATGATAGCTCTGTTCGTTGATAGTTTCTCTTGTGAGCTGCAGGTGGCGATGGCCACAGCTGCTAAAGCAAAACTACTCCTCCGTGAGCTGAAAACTGTGAAAGCAGATCTTGCATTTGCGAAAGAGCGTTGTGCTCAGCTTGAGGAAGAGAACAAACATCTGAGAGAGAACCACCGTGAGAAAGGAAGCAACCCTGCAGACGAAGATTTGGTAAAGAATTGACTGAGCTCATGTTCTAATTTGTGTGTTGCATTCCATCTAACAACTCGGTGTGACGCTGTTGTATCAGATTCGGCTCCAGCTAGAGAGCCTACTGGCAGAGAAAGCACGGCTGGCTCATGAAAATTCAGTGTACGCGAGGGAAAACCGGTTCTTGAGGGAGATAGTCGAATACCACCAGCTTACGATGCAGGATGTTGTGTACATAGACGAGGGCAGTGAAGAGGTGACACAAGTTTACCCTTTAGTATCCACGTTGATGACTTCTTCACCTACCGAGCGCCCACAGTCTCCGAGTCAAGAGATGATTAGAGAGATTCTTGTGGTCGCTGAAGAGAGCTCTGTGTGTGCAAATGTGGTTTCAGCTTCTTGAATTCATTATTATTGCTTATATTTCTTCTTGTCATGATTTTCACGATGAAATCAGATTGTTTTTTGCAACGGAATATAAAAGGCTATTTCATATTAACAAATGACATAGTATGAACATCTTCAAGGCATCAGTGGTGTCTTTCACAGCTTGAATGGCATTGTATAGAAATACTCTCTAAGAAAACTATCGAGTGAGCAAGTGAGTCTTGAGGGCCTTTTTTACTTTGGAATCTTGTATGTGTTTTAATCAGAAAATCTGGAAGAAGAGGCTGGTGGATCCATCACCGAATGATTTTAGATCTGCTGGTTTGACCAAGGCCCTGCACAGAGGACACGTTCTCTCTCTCTCAAACCTGCCCAGTCATAATCAGATTCTTTCAACATCATGATTCATATACAAAGATAATTGCTATATGCACAAACACCTCACCACTCCGAAACGCAATCTTCGCAAAACATGTGTTTGCAGCGAAGAAGAATTGGGGTGTGCATCTTCTCCTGGCAGATGGCACACAGGTCGCCTGCCGCATTTACCTGCACACATAGAAAGCCACTTCTTTGCTCATGTGGGCTTAAACCTTAAGAGGCATAAGGTCGATTCGAATTTGCGAGACAATAAATTATACCTGCTCTGTAGTTGCATATGATCCGTAATGCACCTCTTTACGTGACAAAGCCTTCAATGCCGTAAAGAAGGATTGAACCTGAATCTCATCACCAATTTCCCCTTAGCTTCCACACAAAAAAGAAAGGAATCTAAAATTCTAGAAAGCCACCTACCTTCTCAACAACTGAAGTGAGCTTGAATGTAAGATATAATCCCGTCATAAGAGAGGAGAAGAGACTTCCATAATCCTTGTTCAAGAAGAAACGGTACCATACAGGGGTAGGCAGTAAAGAGCGATACAAAAGCATCAAATATTCAACCAAAGTTAGCAATTGACCCTGCATAGAAAGTGAATGACCAAATTATGTATCGCTTGCCAAAGTTGAAACTGAATGCAGGTAAAGGGGACAGAGAAGAACTTTTTTTCTACATCACCTGTTTACGATAATTTCGACCCCTACTGTTTTTGTAGTACATCAACAGAAAACACTTGAAAATCATTGAGGCCTGTCGGACAAGTGTATCTGAGGAAAATAGGCACAAGTACAAGTCGAGTAAGTACCAAATGATCCAACAGGATACAACAATGAATGATATTAGGAATAATGCATGAAGAGAGAATTGCTAATACTTTGTGATGAAAAGATAAAAGAAGAGATGAACTGATAGCTGATGAAACGAGACGCATTAAAACAAGGGAAAGAATACAGCAGAGAAAGTACAGACCATTAACCACTATGATAAAAATGGCATGCCAGAAAGGTGGTATGGACTTTGGAGGCAGCATGATTAAGGGATACAAGAGGTCATCTTTCCTAAACCACCAATAAACACCAACAACATGGGCCGTAAATGCTACAGAGATTCCAATTAATGCCGAGATATGCCTCTCACCCTGAAATCACAATATAATAAGAGACTTAGACTACCAATTTGAACATTGAATTGGAAAAGAAATAAGTAAAAGCAAAATTAAACCTTCAAAGCTGTTTGCTTCTTAAGAATATCATTTGACTTGAACATGACAGCAGCAATCCAAATAGCGACAAAGAACCCTGAGAGATAGCAGGAAAAGTCAAAAAAATAAAAAAAAAAAGACGTGAAGTGGCGATGAGAAAAGACACAAGAGATATGATACCCTGCAAATGCTGGCGGATAAAAACAACCAACAGAAGCAAAGAAAAGGGAAGAATTTGCTCAATCCAGCGTGCAGCCTGCTGAATATCATATCTTTGGTAAGGTGAATCCCGGGTGGCGGCGTCTCCAGCAACAGATTCACCAGGAGCAGCCTGAGAGGCACCTTCTGAAGGAGCACCTCCTATGGGATCAACCTGAGTAGCAGAACCCAAAAGTTCAGTGTGTCCAAGGCCGCCGGGCTCCCTGAGACCATTGCTATCAGTTTCAGCATCTTGCTCCCCGTTGCCAATGATCCTAATGGCAACCTCCCCATTGGAGATTCCTGAAGAATCATCAGTAACCAGCGTTTCAGCCTCCTGACTAGGATTAGGCCTAGTGCGAAAGAGACCCGAATACTCTAACAAGGTAGAAATAGGGGCCTGGATGATGTTAGAAGCAGAGAGGATGGAGTTTCTGCGAGGAGAACCCCTAAAGGAATCATGATTGGCGCCGGGCGTTTCCATTTAAGAAAACCCTAAAAACATATGATGAAGATGATGATTAACTAACAGTGGTCGAAATCGTGGAAAGAAAACGCGTTTTCAATAAGGAAGATAAAGTAACAACAACAACAAAAAAAAAAAGAGTACCTGCAACGACGAGAAGCAATAGAAGAAAGCTTATTTAGGTGAAATCAAATCGTATTTAGCTCATATCGTGTATGAAACCCTAAAGCCAATGAATAATAAGAGGGGAAATGAATGAAGAAGAAGAAGAATAGAGTCAAAAAGAAAAATAAAACGTAGGCGATCGCTTAGACTAGGATCGAGTCGAGTCACGGAGTCTTTCCGAAAAAGGGATTGAGCTAAACGGAGCTCAGAGCAAGAAGACAACGGAGGAGATCCGGCGAGCTGCGGAGAGAGAGAGATGAATTGTTTGTCTGTGAATCAACGGTTGAGAGTGGACGAATTGCATTGTGGATCCAATCCAAAGGGTTGACTTAAGAGGAAGCGACGACAGTCTCTTCTTTAAGACAGAGCCCATCCACCTCTAAATGGGCTTCTATGCAAGCCTCCTACTAAATACATTATGGGCCTCATAAGCCTCCTAACATGCGTGTTTTTTACTACAGCCAGAGCCAATGGGATGGGGGATCTCTCTCTCTGCTGTAATAATTGCGTCGTAAATTGTGTAAGATGAACGGAGGAACAAGACTGAGAAGTAGATAACATGATGAGTAGAAAGCGACAAGAGCGCGTCTGGAAACGCCGTCAATATGTTGGGCTGCCGATGATAACGGCTGGCAAATCAAATGGGGTTTCTTCTACTTTCTCTACTTTGTTTATTTGTCAAAAAGGGTCACGCACGAAGCACGATTGTACTTTTGGAGCAGGTAGAGTCAACCCAGTAAGTACTAAAGGGTTAAGCTTTTTTTATGGCAGACAAGTCAAGATCAAACCAAGCACCCATCAAGGTCATTTCTTCCCCTTCTCGATTTAGTTTTGATCTGCATTGCCGTCTGCATATATTGACTTCTCGCCGTTTTCAGGGATTTGCCCTCCCAGCTGTTTTTTCTGGGATTCTTATCCGCTTGCCTTTTTGGAAAATTCTCATAGTGCTGATCTCGACAGTGAGGTAATGATACCTTGTCTTTGAGCTATTGAATGCGTGGGCTTGAATTTTAGCTACTCTGTCTTAAATACGAGCTCCTTGTGCTCTTGGATTGATTAAATTTACTGAAATTTGGAACCTTAGAAACGCTCCCTTTTGTATTTCATCTACATCTATCTGCTTCTTACGCTGTTACGCTTTCCAAAGGCACCATGGTCTTCCCTCAAAGACTCTATCCACATGCCCTCCTTGTTGCCTCTTGTTGCGTCCTTCTTCTTGCCGATGCTCAAAGAACACACCCTTCAGAAGGTGTGACTTCTTTTCTGTTTTGTTACTGCTTCCAAATTTAATTCTAGTCATCTTGTTTTCTTACGTGATTCTCAACTATCTTTTCCATTCGCAGTCTCTGCTTTACGATCAGTTAAGAGAAGTCTAATTGACCCTAAAGATTATTTGAGAAACTGGAACAGAGGAGACCCTTGCAGATCTAATTGGACTGGAGTTATCTGCTTTAATGAGATTGGTACTGACGACTACCTGCATGTCCGAGAACTGTATGATTCTTTTCATTTTTTTTTCTTATGTGCCTTCTTCCTTTCCTTGTTAGTCTGCTTGTATATATGCTGGAGTTAACAGGCTTAACTTATAGGGTTGTCTTTCTATTTTTCTTTCTTTCTCTTTTCTCGGAACAGTTGCTTACATGACCAGCTATTCCTATAATAGGATTCCTTCCCTGATTCTTCCTTTTGTTGCCAAGCAGCCTGCTGATGAATATGAATCTCTCCGGGAGTTTGTCACCAGAGCTCCGAAAATTAGCTCATCTCGAAATATTGTAAGTTTCAAGATGTAAAGCTTTGCAAAGTGTTTATTTTGGAACGCCCTATATTATGGTTACTCCAGTTTCTACTGACTCTGAAATTTTTCTTTCATGTGGCATCTATGAAGAGATTTCATGTGGAATAATATAAGTGGTTCAATTCCAAACGAGATAGGACAGATATCATCCCTGGTACTCTTGTAAGTTGGACCTACCTGAATACCTGATAAATAATCGTTGCTCTAGATGGAACAATTTTTTTTTATAAGCATGTGTGTTCATTTTCTTTATCTTCTGATTCTGTAACCTGTGGTCAGGCTGCTGAATGGAAACAAACTTTCAGGGCCTTTACCAAGCGAACTCGGGTATCTTTCGAACTTGAACAGGTTCCAGATAGATGAGAATAACATCACAGGAGCAATACCAAAGTCTTTTTCCAACTTGAAAAACGTGAAACATATGTGAGTCTGAACATCAAGCCAGACAGTGATATGATATCATACTTAGATGCAGCTTTTTCAATATCATCTCATAGATTTTTCTCTTGGCCTTGTATAGTCACTTCAACAATAATTCGTTGAGCGGCCAGATTCCAGTTGAGCTTTCCAATCTTACTAACATCTTTCATGTGTGAGTCATTGCCACAATGTTGCCACTGCTTCCATGATTTGTTACATCATGATGGTTAAAGGGGTCAAACTAAATGTGCAGGCTGTTAGACAACAATAATTTATCTGGAAATCTTCCACCACAACTCTCTGCATTGCCGAACCTGCAAATCCTGTATGTTTCTCTATTGTGTGTGTTTACCTCGTTCTACAAGTAATTTGTTTGATTTATGGTTATTGTCCTCAATTGCAGGCAACTGGATAATAACAACTTCAGTGGATCTGATATCCCAGCTTCCTATGGAAACTTTTCGAGTATTCTGAAGCTGTAAGTTTCAGGACACTGTTATCTTAAGTCCTTTTTTCATTTCAAAGATATAGAGAGAACTAATTATGTTCATTCGTCTTTTTGCACTTACAGGAGTCTTAGAAATTGTAGTTTGAAAGGGACACTTCCTGATTTTAGCAAGATACGTCATCTCAAATACTTGTAAGTTCTGATCAATCTTAATGCATGGATTCTCTTTCCAATGTTGTGAATCTGTTTGTGCTTCTTGTTCGCTACAGGGATCTTAGCTTGAATGAGCTCACAGGACCTATACCTTCTTCTAATCTTTCTAAGGATGTGACAACCATGTATGCTTTGTACAGTTGTTAATTCTGTTCATTTATTCTTAACCGGCGACCTTCAATTGTGTTTACACGTATACCTTACTGCTTTGGGTTTTATACTGGTTAATTACAGTAATTTATCAAACAACATACTTAACGGATCCATCCCGCAGAGCTTCTCAGATCTCCCTTTACTTCAGATGCTGTGAGTTATTAAGTTTATGTTTCTTTATATCCAAAATGAATAAGCTAGTGAGTAACAATGTTGACTGGCAAATAAAAATATCATCTTCTGCAGATTGCTGAAAAACAATATGTTATCTGGATCTGTCCCTGATTCCCTTTGGAAGAATATCTCTTTTCCGAAGAAAGCTAGACTTCTACTGTAAAATCTTTGTTTCCCTACTTCACTTACATTCACTTGCACTTCATCGACTTCTCTAATTTTCCTCTTTTCTCTCGTTGCTACAGTGATCTTAGGAATAATTCTCTGTCACATGTTCAAGGAGATCTAACTCCTCCACAAAATGTCACTTTAAGGTGCTCCGTAGTCGTATCTGTACCTTGGCTAGCTTTTTAATGTTTCTGTCTTGAATTCTTATTACAGAAAGTTTAATTATTCTCCAGGCTTGATGGTAATCCGATCTGCACTAACGGAAGCATATCAAACGCAAACCTATTCTGTGAGTCCAAAGGAAAAGAGTGGCCATCACTACCATTCAACTCAACTAATTCTGCACTGGACTGTCCTCCTCTAGCCTGTCCCACTCCTGACTTCTACGAATACAGTCCAGCATCCCCATTACGATGCTTTTGTGCAGCGCCTCTCAGAATTGGATATCGTCTCAAAAGTCCTAGTTTCTCATACTTCCCTCCATATATTGATCAATTTGGCGAGTATGTTGCCGATTTCCTTCAAATGGAACCATATCAATTCTGGATCGACTCATATCAGTGGGAGAAAGGGCCTCGTCTGAGGATGTATTTGAAACTTTTTCCGAAAGTTAATGAAACCTATACAAGAACATTTAACAAGAGTGAAGTTCTCAGAATCCGAGGCATATTCGCTTCATGGAGGTTTCCTGGTAGTGACTTATTCGGTCCGTATGAACTGCTAAACTTCACTCTGCAGGGGCCTTATTCATATGGTGCGCCTCTTTAACCTAATAAGTGTTTTTTACACAAGTAGATCTAGACTGACTGATAAGTGAAACTCTTCTTTATCTCCTCAGTTAACTTCAACAGTGAAAGGAAAGGCGTAGGCTGGGGACGATTAGCAGCAATAACTGCAGGGGCTGTGGTGACTGCTGTTGGGATATCCGCTGTGGTTGCAGCCTTGTTACTTAGAAGATACAGCAAGCAAGAGCGAGAGATATCTAGAAGACGGTCTTGTAAGTGTAACCAAATCTTCTATTCCCAATCTTTCCCACTGAGATTTAGAACCAACTTTAACTGAATCTGGTCGTAATTGTCAGCCTCCAAGGCTTCCTTGATGAATTCTGGGATAAGAGGCTTTAGTTTCAAAGAACTAGCGGAGGCCACCGACGATTTTAGCAGCTCAACTTTGGTTGGACGCGGAGGCTATGGAAAGGTATACAGAGGTGTGTTATCTGACAAAACTGTTGCTGCAATAAAGCGAGCAGATGAAGGGTCTTTGCAAGGTGAAAAGGAGTTCTTGAATGAAATAGAGTTGCTCTCGAGGTTGCATCACCGGAATCTAGTGTCACTGATTGGTTATTGTGACGAAGAAGGCGAGCAGGTACTCTCTTGGTACTCGGTAGAGCCGCCATAGTAAGGTGCTATCAGTTAGATAGCTTTAATAATTGCTTATGAAGTTGCTGAATGTGCAGATGCTGGTGTACGAATTTATGTCAAATGGCACCCTGCGCGACTGGTTGTCTGGTAGAAATTCACTGTGATTCATAGGGCGCTTTTGGATGTGTGTCATTTAGTTTTCTCAATTGATGGAATATTTGGTGGTGCAGCTAAGGGGAAGGAGTCATTGAGCTTTGTGATGAGGATTCGTGTTGCGTTGGGAGCAGCCAAAGGTATTCTCTACCTTCACACAGAAGCCAACCCGCCAGTTTTCCATCGAGACATCAAAGCAAGTAACATCCTCCTTGACCCCAACTTCAATGCCAAAGTTGCAGACTTTGGACTGTCTCGACTTGCTCCTGTTTTGGAGGACGAAGAGGATGTGCCTAAGTACGTCTCAACGGTTGTCCGTGGGACTCCAGTGAGTCATCAAAATGAATGATTTGAAGCATATATTGGCACAACAGATCCATTGCTTAGTTTTTTGAATGTTGCAGGGGTACCTGGATCCTGAATATTTCCTGACACACAAGCTGACGGACAAGAGCGATGTTTACAGCATCGGAGTTGTGTTCTTGGAGCTGCTGACTGGTATGCACGCCATATCCCATGGAAAAAATATAGTGCGAGAAGTGAAGACGGCGGATCAGAGGGATATGATGGTGTCGCTGATAGACAAGAGAATGGAGCCGTGGTCGATGGAAAGTGTTGAAAAGTTTGCGGCTTTGGCACTGAGATGTAGCCACGACTCACCGGAGATGAGACCAGGAATGGCGGAGGTGGTGAAGGAGCTGGAAGCACTGCTCCAAGCAGCCCCCGATAAGGAGGCAAGAGTGGAAATGGCGTCGTCTTCGTCAGTGCTCTCAACATCGTCGTCGAATGTGACAAGAGACCTTTACGAGTCGTCGAGCCTTTTAGGAAGCGATCTCAGCAGCGGTTTTGTTCCCAGCATCGCTCCTCGCTGACTTCAACCATCTCTGTATAAATCTCTACCCATACCCAAAAAACGTTCTCTCTTTTTTGACTCAACGTTTCTTACTTTTTAACCAATTCAACGCTGTAATATATTCTTTTCATCAATACCAAGATACCAACTTTGGACCACAAAAAAAAATATCGTTACACCAAAATCAATGTCTGAAGGCCCAATTCGGGCCCAATAACAAACCCTGGTTTCATTTTTGATCTTCCTCCGATCATCGCTGAAACCGCGACGATGGATTTACAGCAAAAGCAGGCTTGTTGGAAAGTTGAACTCGAGGTTTTAGATAACGATTCTTCATGGGTATGCTTCTCCACCACTTAATCTCACCGTATCTCCGGGCTCCGATTTGCTATAGCTTATGCTGATGTAGGTCAGTAAATTTGATCCTTCCAAGAAGAAGAAGAAGAAGAGGAAGCCTCTGATACGCGAAGACGACATCTTCTTCCAGAAAGGAGGAGACTTTACCGGTAATTAATTAGCTTTCTAAAGAGTTGCGTTGGAAGATAATCAGTTAATCGTACCCAAACCCAACTCTAAATTGTGCCTGAAACTACTGTCCTATAATTGATGTTGTCATAACAGAGGATAACGCTCCACACTGTCAATCTGGCCGGAACTTTGAGCCAGACTATGGCTACAAAGAGGTACTTTTAGCTGTGATTAGAGGCCTTCAGTTATGCTATTTTGGTATATTGATTTTCTCTTCACTTGGCTGCTACTTGTTCTCAATTATGATCCGAGCTTTTCTACGCTTTGTAGCTCTTGAGTATGGTGTTTAATAGGCTTCGTGACGAAGATCTCGAGGTTTCAACAGAGATGCCAAGAACAGTGATGATGCCTCCTCGGCTCCTTGCACAAGGGACTATAACACTTTGTTTAAACTTTTCTGATCTCTGCACAACGTACGACTTGTAACTCATCTTCCCGTTAACTTCTAGTTGTTGAGCGATATATCACTTTTAAATACACATTGTTCAGGATGCATAGGAAGCCAGATCATGTCATGAAATTCTTACTTGCCCAAATGGAGACAAAAGGATCGCTGAATAAACAACAGCGGCTAGAGATGAAGGGTTTAGTGTCTTCTAAGGTTTTTCAAGCTGTGTTCCGGAAATACATTGGTAAATTCCGTAACTAGTCTCGGGTGTTGATATTTTTTTTTTGTAGTGGTGGGAGTCTTGTCTGATATGTAATCATTGTGTCTTAGATGCGTTCGTAATCTGCATCTGCTGCAAAAGTCCTGACACATCTCTTGCGGAGGAGGACAATGGTCTTTTTAATCTCAGATGTGAGATGGTAAGTAGAATAATCTCTGCAACCATCTGATTGCTGCGTTCAGGTCAGGGGAAAGATGAGGAAATATGAAAGTATAAAATGACACTGATAAATTGGTCTCATTTGGGTCTGTTCTTGTGCAGTGTGGTTTAGTAGCGTCAATTGACGTACCAAATCTCCTGTGAATAAACTCATGAAGATATGGAACTTCAAGAGCCACGTGCTGGGCAAGGTTCCATTGTAAGATTTTTTAGTGATTTCTTCTGACTTTGTTAGTCAGTTGTACAATCTTGAACCAGAAGATGCTTTCTCTACTATACTAATTAACTTTTCGCGTCCTGAGAGATGTAGGACTGAACTAAAACTCTCGAAAACATTTGTGAGATGTTTTTTTTAGTGTATGTCTAATGGAACTTCTTTAGTGATCAGTTGCTGAGACAAAACGCAAAGGATGCCAATTTGCTAAGAGTAAAGAGTAACGTGTCTTTTATATGCAAGTAATGCAAAAACATGAGTTGCCTATTTCTATTTTCGGCAACTGAGTTGTCACGGTAAAGAGGGTTTGTTTTGGATCACATTGTACATTTTCGTGCTCAAATAGAAAATCCGGAAAGAAAAAATAGATTACTGAGTCGCCTTCTTTGTGAAATGACTTTAAAGATGGGTTGGTCCGAAGCTTGCACGAGAAAATTTGAATTTGACATGTCAGCTAACTCTAGTGGGTTGGCTTCGAATCTTTGCTTAGCAGTGAAACGTTACTTTGGATTTCAGTCCTCCGATTGATATCTCTCCAACATGTGCTTCAAGTTTATCTCTTTGCTTTTGGGCTGAAACCTAGGAACGTTTTCCTTGCCTTGTAAGTTAATGTTTTCGATTAAAAAAATCAAGTCCATGTTTTATTGGCTCTGTGGGTATGAGTATGAATATATACCTAAACATGCAACCAAACGAAAGTGAATCTGTTCTCATCCATAACCTGCGAAAAATGAAGGACCAACTTGGATTCAGAATCGTGCTCTGTTCTGCGATTTTCATAATTCTGACACAAAACAGAGCTCTCGCAGACTTGGACAGCGAGTCCCACGGGTACTAACATTACGATCATTCAAAAACTTGGTCTCGGAATCATTTACTTCTAGGGAAGAATGACAGATTGAAGCTGATTTTGCAGGGTTAACTCAGAATCAGTAGGAGAAGAAGAATGGGAGATGGTGCAGAGGAAAGGGATGCAATTCACCCTAAATGGACAACCATTCTATGTGAATGGCTTCAACACGTACTGGATGATGACTCTTGCAGCTGACAATTCCACGAGAGGCAAAGTGACGGAAGTGTTCCAACAAGCCTCTGCGGTTGGAATGACAGTAGGCAGGACATGGGCTTTCAACGACGGCCAATGGAGAGCTCTCCAGAAATCTCCCTCTGTTTACGATGAAGAGGTCTTCAAGGTATATCTCTACGCCTAAAGCTTCTTCCTTCAAGACTCTTTTCTATTTAAAGGGTTGAGCAATTGGGCAGGCCCTCGACTTCGTGGTGAGCGAGGCCAGAAAGTACAAGATCAGGCTTATACTGTCATTGGTCAACAACTGGGACGCCTATGGCGGCAAAGCTCAGTACGTTAAATGGGGCAACGCCTCCGGCCTTAATCTCACCTCCGACGACGACTTCTTCACCAACCCCACCCTCAGAAACTTCTACCAATCCCATGTCCGGGTGATTATTCCATCCATCTCAGCAAACATTCATTGCTTATTTATCGGAAAAGCACAAGTTTTTACCCATCAGGGAAAAATTGTAACTTCAATGTCGTTGCATTGCAGACAGTGCTGAATAGAGTCAACACCTTCACAAACATAACTTACAAGAAAGACCCCACCATCTTCGCCTGGGAACTCATGAATGAGCCTCGTTGCCCCTCTGATCCCTCCGGTGACAAACTCCAGTCTTGGATACAAGAAATGGCGGTGTTTGTGAAGAGCTTAGACGCTAAACATTTGGTGGAGATCGGACTTGAAGGCTTCTATGGTCCCTCTGCCCCTGTGAGAACCAGATTCAATCCCAACCCCTACGCTGCACAAGTCGGAACTGACTTCATCAGAAATAATCAGGTTCTTGGCATCGATTTTGCTTCGGTTCACGTCTATCCAGATTCCTGGTAAGTTTTTGATGCAAAATACCAAGAAACAGACACTGCCCTGAATCTGAAAACAGAGAACAGCTGAAAAATGCAGTAAATAATTGTTAACTGTAGGATATCTCCGGCAGTATCAAATTCTTTCCTGGAATTCACTAGCTCTTGGATGCAAGCTCATGTGGAGGACGCAGAGATGTACTTGGGAATGCCGGTTCTGTTCACAGAGTTTGGTGTGTCTGCACATGACCCTGGTTTCAACACGTCTTTCCGTGACATGATGTTGAATACGGTGTACAAGATGACCCTCAACTCAACAAGGAAAGGAGGGGCTGGTGCCGGGAGTCTGGTCTGGCAGGTCTTCCCTCAAGGGGCAGAGTTCATGGATGACGGCTATGCGGTTTACCTCACAAGAGCTCACACCGCTTCAAAAATCATATCTCTGCAGTCGAAGCGACTAGCCATCTTCAACTCCTTGTGTAGCTGGAGATGCAGGTGGGGATGCAAGAAAAAGAATCACACTGCTCTTGATGCCCTCCTCACGCACGACGAGCTTTAATGTGAATCACAACTACGTGAATACAAAGATCAGTGTATACAAGTGTTTAATAAAATATTATATATGTGAAGAATGAAGATGATTGTTTAAACATACCTTGGAGGGAGATTCCAGAGCAATATCAATACAAACATACCTCTGCAGCCTCTGAATAAGACCTGATGACGGCTACTTTGATATGCAAAACCGCTCACACAAAACAAAACTCGTTTGATCATGAATCAATAAGCAGAGAATATACCAGAAATATATTTAAGGAACGGAGTTGTGTTATTGTGTACATTTACATCATAAGAATAAAATCAGAGTCACTTGCTGAAAGTGAGCTTTGAAAGAACAGCGGCCGCTTGATCACCACCCAACAAAAAATAAGGGTGTCTGAGAGCAGCAGCTGCTGAAAGGCGTCCACGTCTCAGAGAACCTCTCTCGGATATGAGTTTAGTGACGAGGTCCCACCCTCTGCCCGAGTCCAGATCTAGTATGCTCAAGTCTGGCCTCGTGCGAGTCCTGTCCCGCCATCTATTAAGATCATATTCAACTGACTTGATCTCCAGATTAAAATTCTTCAGAGCGGCAGTAGATCTTAAGGTCGGAACCGCCATTTGCAGGAGCACAATCCCAGCAGAATACATATCAAACAGATCCGGACTGTTCAACTGTAAGAATGAGCACTCCAAATCAGGCAAAGACTCAAGTGAAAGAAGGCAAACATTACATTGGCATACAAGAATATGAAAACCACCTGCCAGAGAATCGGGGAAAGCAAAGCGGCTATAGGCTCGGGAGGAGGACTTGGCGTTTCCTCAGGGAGGACATAGAGCTCAGGAGGACAGTAGTCAGGATCGAGTAAAGTGCGTTCCGGGATGTAATTCTTGCCAATGCGAAGATCAGCAGCAGCACCAAAGTCGATGAGCTTAATCTGTCCCTTCTTTGTAACCACCAAGTTGGCAGGCTTCACGTCCCGGTGAACAATGCCCGTATCATGGATTTTCCTGAGAGATGTAATGATCTGGCGCATGATCTGCTTAATGATCAATGCACGACGTTTCACAGACTCTACTCCTTGGAGAACGCGCCCAAACATGATGGACTCCAGATTGGAAGGAAAGCTCCGATCTTTCATGTAATCAGCGAGATCACGGTCTCCCTGTTGAAGAAAACATTCATCATCATCATCATCATCATCATCATCATCGTCATTTTTGTGTAGATTTGAAGGTAAGAAGAGTACCTCGAACCTCCAGACAAGCCATTTGCCGCCTTTTGTAAACATAGTATTGGTCTTGTCGGCGACAAAGCTTCCGAGAAACTCAGCGCAGGTCTCGGGAGCGGCCCTTGAGAGTCTGTAGTTGAACCACTCTTCGAACTCGCCGAATTCCTCGGCCCCTCGTACTCCCACCTTGACCTGCATTGGTTTGGTTGATATCAAAGACGATGAGTCTTTTCTTGCCTTGTTGACAAACAAAATTGTTTCAGTTTCAGGGTACCTTCTTGAGGATGACTCGCTGCTTGAATTCGCCAGTAAATTCCATAGCTTTAGCTCTTGCTTTGCTAACCCTGGCCTCATCAACAACAGTAGAATTCTTGGGGAGTAAGACGCCGGCATAGACGACGCCGAAAGAGCCTTCGCCGAGTTTCTCTGTGACCAAGAAATCGGACCTCTTCAACCTCCTACCAATCAGAGTATCGAGGCCAAGCTGGAGCGGAGCGAGAAGGTAGGCGTCAATGGCGCCGATGAGAACACCAGGCCTCGCCGTGAGGTAAAACCAGACGAGTCCGGCGGAGAAAAAGAACCCCCATTTCTGGGTATCCGAAAATGTGGCGAGGGAATTCTGAAAGTCATGGAGAGCAGGGAGATGAGAGAGAGACTCAACAGATAAGTCCTGCGGAGAAAAACTGCATCTCATCATATAAGAATAAGCCCGGCGGCTGCTGTTCTGGGGTGAAATGTGAGTGGGAGTGGAGAAACCGGCGGTGGAGCAGGAATGAAAAGCGGCGGAGGTGGCGGTGGCCGTGGCCGTGGCGGGAGAGAGAAGAGAGGCCATCTTATCTTGTCTTCTTTTTTGGTTGGTTGGTTCATTTTAATTTATGTCCAAATGTCGTCGTCATATGAGTGACACCTTCGTTTCGAAAGACTCAGGTGGCCCAACAACATAGCCCAATTATGGAGGTCCATCGAAATGTAATGAGGGATTTTTTTGTAACTTAAGAAATGTTGTTAGTAAAAACAAAATAAACATACTAGTCCCTGAGATGAGAATTAACTACTTTCTTTTTCGTTCATCAACTACTTTCTAACTATAAAATAGATGCGGTTTATCTAAGAACCAATAATGAAATTCACAATTAAGAAAAAAATGAAAATATAGAAAGGAGAGGCCATTTCAGCAATTTTTTCACACAGAAAGAGAAGCAGCAGGCAGCAATACGACAAAAAGAAAGGAAAAAAAAAGTAGCCGTTAAGCGCCGAACCCAATTCAAATTCAAAACCAAAAAAGAAAAGAAAAAAATCCATTAGATTAGTTGCTCTCTGCCTGCTTGCTTCTCTCTCTCATCTTAATCCAAGCAACAAAAAAAAATGAAATGTTCAGGTCGAAAAGCTCTGCAGCCGAAGAACATCTTCCAGACCCCAAAGGAGGATGCTTTCGTGGTGAAGGCCAAAGCTGCTGAGCTGAAGGAGAATCTGATCGATGCTTCTCTTGCGGAGGAGCTTAGTGCCTTTAAGAAGAAACTCGAGAGGCAGAGAGAGGATAGAGAGAGGACTGAGAAGCTGCTAAAGGAGAGAGATGGAGCCATGGATGTGCAGATGAGCCTTCTTCTCCAGAGAGGAGAGACACAGAAAAGCCTTGAAATCCAGGTCGATCGCCTCTTTCGATTGAAGGAGCTCCACGCCTATTCCTCTGTAAGCCTCTTTTTAGTTACGATAATATATATATATCGTCGATCAGCAAGTAGTAATTGCCGTTTGATTTGGCCATCAGAAGATTTCCCCAATCCGATCTCTGAGAGCCAAGGAGCATGAGAGGATGAGACGCTTCAGCTTCGTAATTACTGATTTTAACTCTCTCTCTACTCTCCTTCCTTCTTCATCACTACTTTCTTCCCATTACTTATTTCTCGACCTTCTGGGAATTTCAGGCAGGTGACCCAGAAGAAGAAGAAGAAAGCCCCGTCGAGAGGAAGAATCTCGAGAGCATTGCAAATGGGCCCATGGAACAAGAAGAAAACTCGACGACCAAGAATAATGTCGAGATCATCCTCAATACCCATATCTCTTGATATTGTAATGTCTCGTTACAATTGGGCTTTTTCTCTTGATCCATAGGCCCATTCTTTCTTCCTTTTTTCACTTTGCTCTCTTTTTAGCCACGCGGGACTTTACTTACCAAATTTGAGAAACCATTTCCTTCATTTAATTGTTGTTTGTCGGCAACTAATTTTTTATCCAACTAGCTCTTTATTTAATCGCATACTTCTCTGTATTTTACTTACGTTAGCCCAACCATTTAAAGCCATCTATCTATCAGCTTCCACCTTTTAGTTTTCTAAAACGTAATCATTTAAATTAGAAAATTGCAATATGGAATCAAAAGTATGTCCAGACAATGAAAGCATGGGGTCCGTTAAGAAGACATGATCAAAACAAATACTACTATATAACAAGGCATTAATTGTTTTGAATCGAGTTATGGATCCATCTGTCTCCGACGCTAGTTATAACATAAACTATCAGTCAACTATCATCGCCATCGCCTCTATTAGTGTTTTTATTAATTTTTTACAAATATATGATACATCGATCGTAAAGTAAGATCTAACCCGCAAGTTGAATACAAGAAACGACAAAAACACACCTCATCCACACCATTTATGTATTATTCGAAAACATAAACGTGATTAATTCCAACTTCTCTTGTCCCTTTCTAGCCCATGTCAGCCCAAATTCAAATGGCCAAGACAAATTTATTTTAAATCTATTAAAACCCCGCATACATTATATAGTTAACATCAAATATAAACTGGCAAAATCACCTACAACATTTTTTATCGTGCTTATAGATTTTATGCACTAAACTCAATTGTATTATTTGTTTGATTATATCTACATTTTTTTGGGGTCGGCCGTCGACGGTTGACTGGTAAACTTACTGAATAAGGTATTATTAATTGAAGCGTTGATATTAACTTCATCATCTAAATACTACTATTGCACGTTGACAAAATAAGAAATGGTAATTGTTTACCATTAAAATGTTTTATAGAGATCGGCTTTCATATCATGATAGAAGGTGACAGATGTAATCTTTTCGGGTTGGTTGGAATGTTGGATGCAGCCATGGTAAATCTATTTTGCATGTGCTAAGAAGAAGAGGTCTTTTTGCTCTTATAACTAGTGTATTTAGTAAGGTTTTGGCCTATTACTTCTGTTTTTAGTTAAATGTGCGTCTTCTTTCGTTGTATGTTTGAATTTTTCTGTAAATTATCTTTAGTTTCCTTTCCCTAGGGTTTAGTTTTTGAAGAATTCTTGTTTTTCTCCGGTTGTGAATTTCTTGGACCTATTATTTTGTAGGCCTGGGCGTTCGGCATTAACCGAAAAAACCGAACCGAACAAACCGAGTTTTTCGGTTATCGGCGCCGAACCGAAGAGTAAGACTGAACCGATCGGCAAAAATATTCAGGATTTCGGTTATTAATTCGGTTCGGTTCGGCAAGCCATAACCGAACGGTTCTTCGGTTCTCTTACAACCACCACCTATCGTCGACAATCCGCCATAGATAAGCTGAAGAAACGAGGATGAGTTGGGGGAGCCGCCATGGAATCGCTGGAAAAAGACGGAGTAAAAGGAAAAATAAACAAAACGCTAGGGTTAGTAGCGTTTCAATTATTCTAGGCTATTTTGGGCTTCTTAATGGGAAATATGTTTAATGTTATTTGTGTAAACTATACGGGCTGGCCCAAAATTGTTAAAGCCCATTATCTATCTAATAAAACAAAAAAAACCCTAGCTAATTTGCCATTAGATCAGCCGTTCTCCTTCTTCCTCTCATTGATCTAGACATCTAGTCGTCTAAAAACCAGAAGCCAGAGAAAAAAAATTCACTCCCCCCTATACAAGCACCGATTTATAATCTCTTTTACTCTCCCGAATCTCAATTCCGATTTTTAGGTCAGATATCCCCATGGAAGAGTCTGATTTTGCAGAGAAAGATCCTCGGTTAACCGAATAAACCGAGGAAAAATCAATTTCGGTTTATTTTCGGAACTGATTTTAAACCCAATAACCGAACCGAACAAACCGAGTACCGACCGAACCGAACCGAATTTTTATTCGGTTCAATTCGGCAGAAATTTTAAAAACCGAAAAACCCGAAAAACCGAATAAACCGAACCGAACAAACCGATAAAACCGATTGCCCAGGCCTATTATTTTGTCTTGAGATGACAGAAAAAAAAAAGTTACGTTTAGCGGACGATTGGTGAGAAGATTGGTGAGAAGCTAGGATTACGCAATAAACATTATAACGTGAGAAAGCTTAGCATTATTACACGCGCAATAACGTTAGGGCACGTTTATCTAAGGGTAAGAGTAAGGCAGTCGGAGTCTGACACCGTTAATAGTGCACATGCGTTTTAATGTCCAACTAGTGGATGTGGATGAGACGAGACAATACTGCAGTGTGCTGTGTGCATGCATATTACTGCCATATAAGATACATTACTCAGACTCAGACTATATTTTTGAATAATTATTTGATTAATGCTGCTTTATTTGTAGTCAGCCATTTTAAGGTCCGTATATAATCCCAACATGAAGAGCATCGTGATTTTTTCTTTTTACATCAAGCATCGTGATTTGAGGGCTGGGAACTTGTTAATCAACCCAGCTATTATCTAAACATATATACATAAAAATGGAATGCATAATGGAGGAAGCTTATTCCCTCTTGGATTTGGTGATTGCTTGCAAATTCATTTTCTCTTTATTATAATCTTGTTTTTATTTATTTTTTGCCAAGATTACTCTATATTAACTATTAAGTAGCATCTTTGTATTAGCTCAACATTTTATTTTTCTGATATTTACATTTTTAACAAAAAAAAAAAAAGGGATGCTCAAATAGGGATTCGACTAAATTCAGGGAGGTCCAGTTGATAAACACTACATAATAAAAACAAAAATAATAAAAGTTACATATTTGTGATGGAGGAAAGTCGCAACCTAATTAATAAGGTGAAAGAAACCGAGCCGCCGATATTGAAGCAGAAACAAAGGCTACTTTAATTATGATTTATGTAGCTTAATTAAATGGTTATATATACCCTAATAAAGGAAGAAAAGGGAAAGAGAGAAATAAATAAAAAAGTTGAAGCTGTTGTTACGTACTAGATCTAGACATTTATTTAGTATAAGAAAGAAACATAAGTAGAAATCCAATAAAAGCACATGCGGATTACGCTTATTGTATTACAATACCAGAAAAACTTTTGCAGCAATTGATCTCCATCGTTGGATTGATGAGATTAGATTGGATTAGTGCATTATATTACCTGTCATCCACAATTCAACCATCCATGACGTCACATCGTCACGGTAGGATGATGTCACCAAATCTTACGTCACTTCTGAGGAGCTTCTCTCTCGCCGTTTAGAGTGGCTGGCTCCCTCCTTTTTCTACGCCCGTTTATTCGCCGTTCCATCTTCTCAGGTGCCGTGCCACATGACTATATAAGTTCACTGTCACCGTTGTGAGAGTTTACTCAATTTTATTACAAAACCGACTTTTTATTTAGCTGTTTTTACGCGACGAAATCAATATCAGTATATATATATATATATATATATATATATATATATATATATATATATATGGAATCTTGTTTGATCAATAATATTCTCTAAATTATAATTATGCGTTTTTTTCCCTAATTCTAGGAGTATTTAGTACTTACTTATTTGGAGTTGCAAACCTATAGACTGAAAAGAGATCCAAGTATGAGATGAAATAAGTAGTAGAAATCCAAGAAGTCATGGTTCTTAGATACGAGTTTACACATAATTAATTAACTAACTTTATAATGAGTAGAGTTGTTGGGTAAGACAACTAGTAATACTCCTACTTGTTTGTTTGTTTTTTGTCTTTATAATCTCGAGGGGCCAACTCATTAATCCGCACATTCCTAATACGAATTACATAATAGTACATCCGATAGAGAGGTTAACGAAGGAGTGTATAGTAATTGACCAAACTCTCTCACATACGAAACTTCCTAACAACATCCTTATCTCGTCTTCTCGACCTATTCGTATATAAAGAGACATGGATCACATCTCTAAACTTAATAAATCCATAGAGCAATTATAAATATTTACTCCAAAAAAAAAAGAAAAGAAGATGAACTCTTGCCAACAAAAGGCAATGGAGAAGCTACTTCTCGGGCACGGGTGCGCTAACCAGCTGCTCATCATGGACCACACCGAGTCAGACTCGTCCATGGAAAGGGAAGATTTGGCCAAGTCCGTCCTCCATTGTTTCTCAGATGCTCTCTCCATCTTGATCGATACTAATGACCACCAAGACGAGCAATCCAATAACTCATCCCCTCAGGACTCTTCTCCTGTTCTTGAGAGCGCCAGGAAACAACTTCACAAGAGGGGAAGGTATGAATATAAAAATTGAAAATATTTGAGAATCCTTGAACGATGCTCATCATGAATCTCATGTTGTTGCAGAAAGACATCAATGGCAGAGAGCTCAGACTACCATAGACACGAATCCTCAACCCCTATCTACCACGACGGCTTCCTCTGGAGGAAATACGGACAAAAGCAGATCAAAGAATCTGAGTACCAAAGGAGTTACTACAAGTGTGCCTACACAAAGGACCAGAACTGTGAAGCAAAGAAGCAGGTTCAAAAGATCCAACACAATCCTCCATTGTACTCAACCACTTACTTCGGCCAACACACATGCCAGCTTCATCAAGCTTATGCAACTTTCCCCATTGACACCTCTGACCCCGAAGAGCACGAGGGATCCCACATCATCCGATTCGGTCACCCAGCCACCAGCTTCTTCTCCTCCACCCCTAGCCTCAGTCAACATCAGAATCAGGATCACATCAAAGATGATTACATGAAACCGGTGATAGCAGAAGAGTGGACTCCATCCGAGTGGATGTCGTCCGAGGTTGCCCACGCGGTGGAGGCTTTCGAGTTTAACCCTTTATGGACATCTCATGACTTATCATCATGACCATATATCCCCCAGCTCTATCAACATATATACATATATAGCTTCTTTAATCCTAAAACCTCTATATATATATATATATATCCTTCTGTTACTTGTTTTTGTCTTATACATCTACATGTACTTGCGTAACCCATGATATGTTTCAATCTCTACTTGGAGATTTTGTTTGAGTTCATATTAACCTACAATAATACATGAAGGTTGTACTGTTGCCCGCTTTTCTTTTTTGATACAACAAACCTTTGAGTAAAATTTTCTAATACCATCAGCGGACTGTAATGATCAATAATAATATATATATATATATATGTATACAACTCTTTTATTAGAAAAGTGGGTGACGCTGAAGCAGATCTAGACTTGGTGGATTTATTCTACATTGAACAGTACCTAGTACCCAACAGAGAAACAATCAATTTTTGCAAGTGGCTTATTAAGCATGAAACAAATTTATGCTCGTGTCTATGAGCTTGAGCGAACGAGCATACATACCAAACTGAGACCAAAAAAAAAAAAAACGAGAAATTGTTGGAGCTAGGTTTTTCAAACGAAAAACTGAGACCACTGTTTCCAGCCGCCGGAGTTCGCCACAGTATCGTTACTACAAATTTAATCAAGACTTTTTAATTAAAAAAACTTGCTTAAGTTTGTGTTTGGCACAAATATCTGGAGAACATGTTTTCGTATCATAACAATAATTTGCAAAACAAAATTGTATGTTATCAGAGAGAGTGAATAACTGATATTATACAAAGCAAATTGAAAGACCGGAATCGCTCATGCAAATCCGGTTATTCGTACAAAATTCCAACACGAGGGTCAAAAAGTAGCGACCCGAGAAATTGTTGGTCAGGTCAATTATGAACTTGCCATTGAAGATGATCGGAAAGATACAGAGACCTTCTTGACCCTTCTGCCCTAAGTACCCACTAACTAACTTATTAATATTAATCATAAATATATAATCAGGAAAGAAAAAGAACAAAACTATATCTCCTTCAGAGTTAAAGGGCCTTTCTATTGACTAATTATAAAGGTTCTTTAGAACCACTCATTTCCATGAGCCAAGAATATAGTTCTCCTTCAACGTGTCCCAAAATGGGAAAAGAAAACAAATGAATTTATTTTTAATATAACATTTAACATGTCATGGTCCCCCTTGTTTGTTAATTGTGAGATTATCTCATATGATGCAATATAAAATAAATCCAATAGTTAATATATTATCCTAATCAAGTATACCCAACCCATAGATAGATGCTGTTTAAGAATTCAAGAAAAACAAAATTAGGATGACGAATACTGTTTGGTACCTTAATCATTAATTCAAGATGTATGCATGGTTCATGAACTAACTTTAAATTATATGCTTATTAAACTCGTCATGGATTTTAGAATAGATTTAGCTAGCTAGGCTGGAGAGATTAATGATCACAGGTAGTATATAGATGTATTCAAGGACATGTACATATATAGCTTCTTTTTTTTCTTTTCTTTTTTTTCAGTGTGCAAAAGGACGTCACGTGTACCTAACTATAATATATTATATTTCCTCTGTTCCTAAAAGTTTGATATTCTAGAGTTTACACATATATTAACAAACAATAATGGTTTAATCATTTGATAATTTTTTCTTTTTATTAAATATTTTTTAATAATCTATGAACCAATAGTAATCAAAAACAGTTAATTATTTGTAATTATTACGTCTTGAAATCTACGATTTGTTAATATCAATTAATAAAAAATAAAATAAAAAACTAGAAAATCAATCTTTGTGGAACAAACCTAAAACACTAGAACATCAAACTTTCAGGAAAAGAGGGAGTATGACCTTAAGAAAATATCAAGCTCAATAGCTCTGATACTACAGAGAGTCTAGGCTTAGGTTTCTTGTGAGTTTCGTTATAAACGTGTAATGCATTTTTCTTTACTTTCATATTGGTACTTTTAGGTTTAATGTGAATTTCCTATAATTATACTATAGACTGATAGACATATTTAGTTATACTATAGACATATTTAAATTTAGTCGTACTCATAAGATAAGATGACTCCAAAAGCTTAGGTTAACAAGAGCTGAGAGTGAAAGCAACGTCCGTGTGGAAAAAATAAAGTCTCATTCTTGATTTGAATTGATGGGTTGGTTAAGTATAAACACACTGCGATATTCACACTTTGCTCTCACTTTTCTGGTCAAAATCGTCTCCACTTTCTTCCGTATAGTAAAAGTAGTATGTAATATTATTTTATTGATCTATTAAGTGTAAGCTATATTCAATGCAGTTAATTTGTTCCATCTTCCGTATAGTAATAGTAGTATGTAATATTATTTGTTCCATCGTTCTTATAGTCAAAAATATATATTCTATATATATATTTTTCTTTTTGCAGGCGGCCTGACTACCCCTGGCACTTAGTCGGAAGGCATTCCAAACTCGGGATAAGCAGAGTGGTAGCCCGTAAGGGCCTAACCGTTAACACGGTAGACCAGTCCACTATGTAGCACCTTGGTGCGTTCTTACCGGGGCCGACCGGATAGCCGATAGTGTTTATCAAAAAAAAAAAAAAATAAATAATTTCTAAAAAATATGGAAAATAACAAAGGTTTATAATTTGAAATTTATTCTATGTTTAAAATATAATCTATGTTTTTCAAATTTGAAATCCAAATAAAATAAATTCTATGTTTTTCAAGTTTTTTATATAATTTCAATTCTACACTTTTTGGATTTTAAGACTAGTTTGTGCTTTGATAATAAAGAAATTTCATAAGATAGAAAGCATGAAATAAGAATGTCAATATTTTGACCAAATAATAAATGATGGTCCTAAAATCACTTTTTAGATATTTGAGGCATATATATTTATTGCCAATTTCGTTTGTGTATGAATGTAAAATTATCTTCACCAAAAAAACCTTGTTTACAATGAATGCTTTTTTTAGTTTTAAATAAAATATCAAATTTAACCATTTTGGTTTCGGTTTAAATTTGACCTTTTATTAACTAAAGACCCCAATGGCGCAGGTTGAGGCAAACCCTGACCTTCAATCCGTTCATGCCCCCAAGGAAGGCAAATCCCCCCTCTCCCCATTAAAATTACATTAACTGAACCACAAACCGAGAGGGTCACACTCGCCACTCCCCAATGATACAAACATCCAAGACCGGCTGTTTTTGTTGCGCCGGACGTATCATGAATTGGGAAGATGAGATACCAAGGTTTATTCCTTCTTGTGCATGTACCGAAAAGGAATCATACTATTGATTGTGCATACAAAGAACT